>NW_026917555.1:0-18473 GCF_035046485.1 Aedes albopictus
TCAGACGTTCAACTTCCTATGGATACCTCCAGGATTTCCTGAAGAAATTCCTGAGAATTTTTTGGGAAGCTTATGGAGGAATTCCCGAGGCATTTCTGGAGAAGTTTCTGAGGAACTCCCGACGATCTCCAGGAGGTATTCCCGGAGGATTCCTGAGATACTTCTGCAGGAATTCCCGAGGGACTCCTGGAGGAATTTCCCAGGAACTACTAGAGGAATTTCCGAGAATCTCCTGTAGAAATTTCCGATTATCTTCTTGAGGAATTCCCGAAGAACTTTTTGAAAAATTTCCTAAGAACTCCAGGATGAATTCCCAAGGATCTTCTGGAGAAATTTCCGGTTTTTTGTGGCACTTTTGGAAATAAATCCTAGGAACCATGCATTACAAAAATTGGAACAAATACAGGTGCAGGGATCTCTGGGCCTGGAGTAAACACTTCAATAGCAATGGGGCACTGGCCAACAGTGTTTCAAGCAGAGATCTTTGCAATACTTGAATGTGTGAATGTTTGCCTGAAAAGGAAATACAGATACGCAAATAGGGGAATCAACATATTTTGGACACAGCGTTACGCCAATATATTTTGGACACTTCCATTTGTTTTTGCCGTAAGTGTCCAAAAAATATTGGCGCGTTGCTGTGTCCAAAATATGTTGGTTCCCCTATATGTATTTTTTCTGACAGTCAAGCTGCTCTAAATGCATTAGGCGCATATAAATGTACCTCAAAAATCGTCTGGGAATGTATTCCCTCTTTGCGACAGCTGTGTCAATCAAATTCGGTAAACTTGTACTGGGTTCCAGGACACTGTGGCATTGAAGGGAATGAAAAGGCAGATGAGCTTGCAAAACGAGGTTCTAATTCACAGTTTATTGGCCCGGAACCATTCTGTGGTATACCTAACTGTGCAATAAAAATGGAACTTAAATGCTGGGAAGAACAAAAGGTGGTGACCAACTGGATGGCTGTCAAAAAGTGTACCCAATCAAAAAGATTTATAAACCCAAATGCAAATAAAACTAAAAAGCTTTTAGAACTCAACAAGAGAGCTCTATGTACATACACTGGCCTAGTAACTGGGCACTGTCCGAGCAGATATCATTTGAAAAACATTGGCCAAGTACAGAATGATATCTGTCGCTTTTGTAATATCGAAAGTGAGACCTCGGAACATCTACTGTGCAGCTGTGATGCGTTATACAGGCGCAGAATGAAGTTTCTCGGTAGCGGCTGCTTACAGCCCAGTGAGATCTGGTCTGCTGATCCTGGAAAAGTGATTGGTTTCATAAACCATATCATACCTGATTGGAAACATGTCAATGCAAGTAGCTGATCATCTTATTAATGGTGGTCGGTTGGCGTGACATGTAGAGTAAACAGTGATATACTACAAAAGTTCTATTTATTGGACGCAGTAGTTATAACTCCCCAACAAAGAAAAAAAATGCATTATTTACTGGAAGATCTGTTGGTAGATTTCTGAAGTAAGTTTCGTGGAAATTCTGGTTTGAATCTCCGGATATTTTATGTAGTTAAATTGAAAATAAATCATTGATAAATTCCCTGGGAAATCCTGGAGTGATTCTATCACAATTACTGCAGGAATTCTTCGGTTGCTTCTAAAAGAATTCCCGTGGTATTTGTTGGAAATCCTCGGGGGAATCCATGAAAGGATTCCCGGGAAATCCCTGGACAAATTCTTGAGACTCAAGGAGAAATTTCCATGAAAATCCTAGTGGAATTTCCAGGGAGCTCCGACATACATGCTCGGGGACTTCTGTTGAAATTGTTTGGACACTCCTGCAGACATTCCTAAGGAATTCCCGAGGATCTCTCGGAGAAATTCCCGAAGATCGCCTGGAAGAATTCTCGAGGAACTCCAGGAGGAATTCCCAAGAATCTCTTGAAAGAAATGTAGGAGAATTCATGGAGAAATATCCGAGGAACTCCTGGACGAACTCCCGAGGAAGTCCTGCAGGAATTCCCAAAAAACTGTTAGAAGAATTCCCGTGGATTTCCTGTAGGCATTCCCGAGCATCTGTAGGAGGAATTCCCCTCGGAATTCCCGAGGATCTCCTGGAGGAATTCCCGAGATACACCTGGAGGAGTTTCTGTACAACTCTTGGAAAAATTCCCGAGTATGTCCTGGAGAAATTCCCGAGATACTTTGTTACCAACAACGTCGGCCACAATGGAGCGTCAGGCCTAACTAGTTGTTTGTTCTTGTAAATAATTTGTTAAAAAAATAAAGATTTTTTTTGTTAGTTATCCTATACCTTTTATGAGTAGAAAAGTAAATAAAGCCCTTATAATGTTGTTAGTTCTGCTAAGATGATTGAAGATTAAAAAAAAAAGAGGTTGGGAACCTCTGAAAGGTTAAATTCAAAAATTGTCATAAAATCTATTCTTTGCCCCCCGGTTGAAAATGCATCGAAAACGGGAGCAAATTTATCATGCAACAGCACCAAATCTGGATGGAGTATCTTGAGGAAGGGCAAGGAGGAACGATGGGAATGGGAGGATGGAAAGGAGGATTAGACTAGAAAGGAGGTGAGGATCGAATGATGAGTTTTGGGGAGATGATGGAAGTCCAGGATCGGGTGCCAACGACACGTAAAATAAGTTCTACTCGGCAAATAAGTGGACAGTGCGTGATTTCTATCCGGCTTTCGGGAAGTGACCAATACGTCCCAAGTTAGAGTGCGCTAAAGTGAAGTGGAACCGTTCCAGGTATATGGACGATAAAGCCCTGGACGGTCCAGGAGCTCTGCCCTACGATACACGACACACATCTCCATGCGGTACCATCCACCAGGCGGTGTGATGGCATCTGACGATTTCACCGGCGGTATTCAACCCCTTTGATACCCGTGGCCAGCAAGCGCCGATCAACCAGGCAGCATCCAGGGACGCGTCGGTCTCTCAACGCTACGGCTTCGCCAATGCCAGCCGTCGATCTCTGACGCCAGGTACCGACACCTCCCCCCCCCCCCCCCCCCCCCCCCTCTTTTACCAACGAAGCGCCGGTTTCTCTTCGTTCCGAAGCACCATGACAACGTACAACACGTATAGGGTGTCCCAGAAAGTATGGGCACAACTTTGTATAGCAAAAATACAATCATTTTCTTAACAAACAACAATTTTTATATTTTTGTATTTTTATTCAAGGTATTTGAATTGATACCTGTAAAGAGATTATACATTAAAAAGGGTTCTTGTATGCAGAATGTTTAAAATGAAAAAACATCTTTCAAAACTTCTGCACAAACTACTTTTTTACGGTTTTTCCAAATATCCGTATTCGAAACATATTTTTCGATTTTTTTTCACATAATACATTCGAAAACATGTTTCCTCAGATGGTTAATTGAATTTTTTGTATAAAAATATCTTATGCCCTTACGCACGGGTATTTCATAATTTTGTGAAAACTTGAAAATTCACCTTTTCTATTTCTGGATAAGACATGCCCACAGACATTCAAGTTTTTAAGCATGTTTTAACGACAATAAAAATAATTCAATCTACACTTTATAAAGCTGGGGCATTTATTTTACTTATAGTGAAATTAAAATGTTATTTTCTGCATGTTGAGATATATATTCAGATGCTTGTTTTCATCTATTAGAAAAACAGGTTTTCAAAAACATCGATTTTGGTGTTCAAATTCAATTTTTAAGTTCAAAAATATATGTTGTCAATTCAAACTAAGGGTTGTATAATAGATACGCATATGGAAATACACGGAAATATTTTTTGAAATTTTTATCGAGCTTAATTTCATGCGTAGGAAACAAATTGTTAAGCGATGTTATTGAAAAATAAAGCAATTTGTGCAGAAGCTTTAAAAGGTCTTTTAGGGAATGTTCTACCGCTTTCAAATAAAGTGTTAAATGCAAATTTTAATGATTGGCATTTGATGTTAACATATCAAGGCAGGATATGTGTGAAAATAAAGTTTGTATATGCATCCATTCCCAAATGGCAGAGCTGCAAAGTTGTGCCCATACTTTCTGGGACACCCTATAGTTCGTCAGCGTCAGGTACGTCTCCATCTCCTCCCTTCCTTGAACACCAAAAAGCAGTAATGGGCCCCAACGAAAATGAACACAGATTTGTAACCACAAAACTAACCCACACACACCCAACATGTATGCAATATAGTAGATAGGACTCAACTCAGATCTTTTATAACTTAGAAGCGAAAGAGCAAACTCCTCAGCAGGGTTCTGGCCTTCCCTTGATCGCTTGGTGAATATAGTTGGCAGGTAAGTATAGGGTGGTCGAGTCTTCCCCGGTCAATGCCGACCCTGAGGAACTCGAAAAGGTGAGCTAGCCTGGGCGTATGGACGCCGATGCCACAGGATGCGTGGAGCATCCCATCGGTAGTTACAACTTCTGGACGAATTCTCGATGAACTCTTGGAGGAATGTCTAACTCCAGGATGAATTCCCGAAGTTCTTCTGAAGGAATTCTCGGACTTTTCTGAGGAACTCTTGGAAATAAACCCGACGAACTTCTTGAGGAATCAAAAAAAGGTAAATATTCGAGAGAAATCCTGAGAGAACCGTGCATTATTGCTGGAGGACTTTTTGGGGAACTCTTGAAGTATATTTCATGGACGTTCTGTAGGGAATTTTCGGAAAGCTTATGTTGGTATTTATTTTCAGTCAAATCATGGAGAAATTCCCTGGGCAATCTTGGAGAAATTCTACCACAAATGCTGCAGGAATTCTTCGGGAGCTTGTTAAGGAATTTCATGGTATTCGTGGGGAAGCCATGGAGGGATTCCCGGAAAACTCCTGGAGAAATTCTTGAAGACTTCTGAATAAATCCATCTGGAAACCTCGGAAGCAATTTCCGAGGTATTCCTGGAGAAATGTCTGAAGAACACTTAGGACTAATTCTTATGGGAAACTTCAGGACGACTTCCCAGTGAACTGAGTAAATTCTTGGGAAGCTCCATTAGGAATCACAAAAAAAACTGGAGGACCCCTAGAAGTGTGAACGCCTTTCCTGAATATAGGATGTCATCACCAAGCTCATTGCTGTATTACATGGTATAGAGCGGAGTGAGATTATTTTGATTTTTAACATTAATTTTATATTGTGGATTTACCGGCTACTTGTATTCTACCGATTACTTAAGTAGCCGTTACAAAGTAGCCGTTTTCATATAAAAATCAACTTAATTGTCAAAAAATGAATGTCGTTGAGTAGCTAGTGGCAACGAGGAATACCGCGTACAATAAAAATATTTAAAATCATTTTTTAATTAATGTGAAGACATTTCAATGTGCCTTGCGAAGACATTTGAAAATTTCACCTGGCATCTCTGAGTGACACGCGTTGACGCCTCCTCATGTTGGTCACTTCACGTTCGTCCGTCAAGATACTCTCGTCCTTATACCTGCACATTTCGGCTCGCGGCACGACGCGACGTCTTCGCGTGTTTCTTGTGTACGGCACAGTACTTCCATTTGTTCGCATTCCGCTTCTTCCATGTGGCTTTTTTCAAGACGCGGGCATAGACTAATTTCGCGGGTCTGCTGTTTCCACGTTGCTTTATATCGTTCCGCGTTCTGCCGAGTCCCATGCTGCAGCTTGACAGCCCTCGCTGCGCTCTTCTCTTCCAAAAGCACTACACTCCGACTGACTTGAAAGCAGATTTTGCTTCTGCCAGTCGGAGCTTCGACTTAGAAAAAAGGGGGCAGGTTACGACACGACACCTTGATCATCAAACTTGCACATATTTTTGTTGATCGGGCACCAAACGAACACGTGCCAATGCATATCGTCCATTACTAAATGCTTAATCCCAGCGCGCATGTGTTGTCGCTCGCGCCGTTGATCCCGTTTATCACGCCTCCTTCAGTGCTACAATTCGCCTTGACGGAACTCTTTGAGAGAATTGCGCTGTGCGTGAAAACATTTTTTTTTAACATGGGAAAGGATAGGAGCTGCATTTTCAAATGCTTCTAAAATATTTTAGGGACTTCAGATTGAAAAAAGAGTTAATGTTTTGCAATATACTTTCAATTAGCAACACTATAACTGGTTTTAGACAAAAAGTTTTTAAATCACAATGTTATGTCTATAATATAGCGTATCAAAATCTCATTCGATAACATTAAGAACGTTTTGCTTAAAAAAAATTCTATAAAGAATTAGAAGCATTTGAAAATGCAGCTCCTATCCTTTCCCATGTTAAAAAAAATTGTTTTCACGCACAGCACAATTCTCTTAGAGAGCCTCCGTCAAGGCGAATACCAAACTCACGTTTCAGTATATCGCCATGTAGGCGGCTACTCCCCATGAAATTGAGAGATCTGCAGGTACATGTATCGAGCTTCCAATGTACTCTTCTTTGCTGTGGTTGTCAACAATTGTATCGGTTTGTATTCTCGTGTTGATCATTCGCTGCGTGTTTTTTTTTTCGACCAGCTCATAGGCCAACTAACATCAACCCCCGGTTTGTTAGCCAGAGTAGCCAAGTAAGTTAGACGAGGTAAACCTCTGTCCCGGTCAGCATACGACCAAGTATCCACCGGGGTCGGAGTTGCATAGCAACAGGCTAAAGGACCTTATCTTCTTTTTCTTCTTGGCGTAACGTCCTCACTGGGACAAAGCCTGCTTCTCAGCTTAGTGTTCTATGAGCACTTCCACAGTTATTAACTGAGAGCTTCCTCTGCCAATGACCATTTTGCATGCGTATATCGTGTGGCAGGCACGAAGATACCCTATGCCCACCCGGATAAAAAAATACCATTCATTACATGGTAAATATTATTAACATATGACTGGTTTTATTGTTCACATTAAAACACATAGTAGATATATTGTTACTTTTTACAATAGAAATCAAGCCCATATAGTTCGTACAATAAGTGAACATTAGCTTTATTAGTAACTAATTGATTCGATTGTTTTTCAATAGTTCTATTATAATTCAAAGTTATTATCAGTGAAAATTAATTTAAGTTGTTTTTACATAGTTGCAAAAGTATCTGCAAAGTTCTCATGGACTTTATATTAAAAAAGAGTTTATAAGTTTATTTCACTTAAAAACAATTCGTAACAAATAAATAACAATAAATATTATTAGTTCTCATGGACTTTATATTAAAAAAGAGTTTATAAGTTTATTTCACTTAAAAACAATTCGTAACAAATAAATAACAATAAATATTATTGTTGCTTGGATCATGTTTGTATAATCAAATACAAAATCACTTGACATATTTTTTTATAGTTTTCGTTCAAAATTTGAGTACAATAGATGTTTCGGTTATCGAATGTTATTCGCTAAAACTTCAACGACTGACAGACGTCAAGCCGTGTTGATAGAGGAAGCTCTCAATGAATAACTGAGGAAGTACTTATAGAAAACTAGCTGAAAAGCAGGTTTTAGCCAAGTGAGCAGTGCTGGGAATGGTAACAGTAGTTTGCTTGAATTTGATGAATGTATCGCTGGCTCTTCATATGCGGGAGTAATTTGTTTGAATCAATATAGTAGGCGATCTAAAAAAAATACTACAGTAGCAGCACAGACAAACAGACGTCTCACTCTACTCACTTCCCATCGTTTCACTTTTTAACGGATTATTCAAATATTCCGTAGTTCGCAAATCGCTCGCTCATGGCGCTCGCATCGTTTTTGCTCCTGTTTGACGTTTGCTCACTACCGCCATCTACTCAGTAGGTTTGCGCACCACAGCATAATTAGCATTGGGCGATTATGTTTGCGTGACGATGATTTTTATCGCATTTTCTTCCAAGTGACACGTCTGTTTGTCTGTGGTAGCAGGTTCAACACGGGAGCTCCAAATGAGTTTCATTGAAATTCATTTGTCGTACTAGCGTTCTTCATTAGGACCATCGTCATCGACCGAAGCACAGTATTTTCCGATGACACGCTCCTGAAAGCCCGTATGTTTCTTGCAGCATCGTTACACCCATGGTTACGCCTTTCAAGCATCGGTTCTCCCTTGCTCCTCGTAAGCGTCATCCGTGATCCAGCAGGAGGAAACCTCGGAGCAGACTATCTCGTTCCATTATTGAAGTGATCGTGTACGCCGCCGCACCGCACCCCACTGATGTGAAAGTATGAAACGAAGCAAATCGGTTTCCGGTTTCCTAAGCTCTCAAGAATCAAGTATATTATATGCATGATGGTGCACTGGTGGAGTCCGTTTTTGGTTATAATGTAAGACGTCGTTCCAGTTGGCATGTCAGCCGCTGATTGCCAAAAAAAAAACCAGCGTAAAAACCCCACGCCAATCACCGTGCCGTTTATCAGAAAAGCTACCACCATCAAAAGAATAAAAAAAAAGTCTGAACCATAACTGGATGTCCTCTTGTTTTAATACAATCTTTATAAAATAGTTAGCTTTGTTCGTAATTGCTTGAGAAGCCGAGAAGGTCCACCCCGTATGCCCGTCCAATTCTGCCAGCAATAATCCTCGCCATTAATGTATAGATTCTCCAATATTCTCATCCCCGAGAGCCCTACCGATTAATCCAACGAAGGGCTACCCAACTTTGTCTCCTTCTTCTTCTTCTTCTCTCTATTTTGAACTGCCTGTTCATGGCAATTCTGATGTCAGGGCCAGTCGCACCGACTATATGCCCTCTTTTCGTTTAGTCCGGGAGCCGGAAAACAGTTTACAGATTCAACTTGTTATCACGAACAAACTTGACTATATCGTTGTAGATGTTTAGGTCCTTTGTCTTGAAGACCTCAGATAGTGTTCTGAATTTATTGTCAAAGCTGTAGTCCATTCTGCGTATCCCATATTTCGGGCAATACAGGATACTGTGTTCTGCTGTCTCTGGTTCTTGGCACCAGTCGCAATCCGGGTCCGAGAGAATCTTCATCTTCGCCAGCCAAAATCTCGAGTAATCATGGCCGGACATCAATCGGTTGATGAGTCTGACCTCGCGACCATTTAACTGTGTTTTGCTGTACCAAGGAGTTGGTACGAAACACCGTTGTGTTTCGTAGAATCCTCTTCCCTTCTCTATCGAATACTCGTGATACCATTCTGCTGTCTGTACATCTAATTGCCTCTTGAAGTAAAGCTGGGCGTCCTTCTGAAGCAATTTGTTTTCGATTGTGTTATTCGATGTTAGGCCTGCTTTCGCTAATTGATCAGCAATCTCATTCCCTGCGATCCCAACGTGACTTGGGATCCATTGCACGGCGATCTTCCACTTTGAGCAAATTGTGAGAATGTCTATCACGATTTCCTCTCCTCGTTTGTCTTCCAGTGCGTTTTCTAATATAGTGCATGCCGATTTGGAGTCGGTGTATATAACGAATTCTTCAAGCTGCATCGCCTCGATGAGTCTGCTTGCCTTCTCTATCGCTATCAGCTCCGCTGACGTAATGCTTGTTTCATTTGATAACCTGTAGTGGTAACGTTGCCTGATTCCATCGATGAATATTCCTACGCCACATGCTGTTCCTTCCTTGGACGCATCTGTGAAGATGCGACCTCTTCCTCTATGTCGTCCATTCATAACAAAAAGTGCCAACTGTTTCAGTTTCACGGGATTCGTGTTACTTTTAGAGTCAGTCAAGCCTTCTATGTGGGATGCAACTTCTACCTTGATCCTGTTTTGCAAGGATTTCTCTTTACAAATGCTGTTGAACGTGTCTCTGTTCTTCACGAAGAGCTGCTCTGTGTACGAGTACCGATCCAGTTCGTCTTGGTTTTCAGTCACGGCGATCTCTTTCAATTGTTTTGCAACTACGTTATCTCTGGCTATACATCGAACTATTTCCCTTTCTGTCACATAACGTTGTCTTAGTTCAATTGGTTCCTGCCCGCTAAGGGCCGCCAGGATGTTCAAAGGAGTTGTTCGCGTTGATCCGGTTATCTTTCGTAGACATTGGTTGTTCACCACCGAGAGCATTTTGCGGTTTGTAGCTTTTGCGTTTCCATGGATGGAACATCCATACTCCAACACACTCCGGAATAGGGCCTTGTAGATTCGTATTAGCGTTTCTGGGTGTGCGCCGGCTTTGATTCCGCTTAGAACTTTGATCATGTTCAGCCTGTCCTGTACTTTGCCACGTATTTCTTTTATGTGCACTCCAAAACTGAGGTATCTGTCCATCACTATTCCCAGATATTTGTGGTTACGCACAGATTCAACAGGTATTCCATTTATTTTCAGTTCCAGGTGTTTATCGTTATTTTGAAACAGGAGAGTTTTCGTCTTGTCAGCATTGATTTCGAAGTTGAGTGTTTTCGCCATTTCCGTGAATTCGTTGACGTATTCCTGGGCCACTTCGTTTAGCCTGCCCAGATTCTTGGCCTTGACCAGTATACCAAAGTCGTCCGCATATTGAACCAGTATAACACCTTCTTTCTGGATCTTGTGCAGATCCAGGGTATATACGTTGAACAATGTTGGAGACAGTACGTCTCCCTGCGGTAATCCATCGTTGACTGTCCGTGTAATAATTTTGCTCTTCATATGAAGGCATATTTGCCGGTTGCGTAGGAAGGACGATATCCAGGACAGAACATCCTGTGGAACTCGTATATTGGACAGAATGTCCTCAAAAGTGTCAATCTGGACTGCGTTGAATGCATTCGTGAGGTCAATGCACACTAAAGCTGCAACAAAGCCTTCTCTCTTACTCTGTTTGATCCAATTTACGACATACGAGATGCATGTCTGTGTGGATAGGTGCTTTCGGAAACCGAATGACGTTTCAGGTAGCACATTTTGTGTTTCAAGGTGTCTGCTCAATCTTTCCTTGACCGCAGTATTTGCTATTTTTGTTAGCGTTGGTACCAACGAGATTGGCCTTTTGCTCGTAGGTAGGTTCTGGTCTCTGCCTGGTTTGGGTATAGCTACTACCTTTATCTTCTTCAGTGATTCGTCTAAGCAGCTTCGTCTCCACATCCCATTTAAGAGCTCGATCGATTTTTCCACCACTTCCGGGTTAAGAAGGCGAAGTGTCTCATACGATAGTCCGTCTTCACCTGGTGCCGATGTTTTCTTCTTAGAGTTGAGAATATCTGTCCACTTTCCCACTGATAGCAGGTCGTCATTCCCATATGGTATTGTTGGCCCGGTTGGTCTCGGATCGTGCTTCCCGAAGTGTACATCCAGAAATGTTTGCGCCTTCGCCTCATCCTCATATAGTATGTTGTTTTCCTTTCTGTAGATGCGTTTTCCTGTTAACTTTCCGACCTTGTACCACAACTCCTTAGAGTCTGTGAAAGGTCCGACTTCATCCGGCAGCGCTTCTAACTTTCTTCTGATTTCTTCTCGCTTTTTTCTTTGGAAGATAGCCGCTTTGCGTTTGAACTCCAACAGATTTTCTTGACTTGAAGCCCGGTTGAACTCCCTTCTCGCTGCTGTCTTTTCCTGCCAAGCCTGATCCACCTCTGTGGACCACCAGTACTTAGGTTCTTTGTTGTCTCTCCTTCGATGCTTCTTCTGAATTCGCCTAACACAGCTTCCAAGGTCGTTGATGTTGGCAATTTGGATGGCTTCCACCTTGCCGACTTCTTCTGATATTTTCTTTTTATCGAAAAAGAATTTGCGGTGCGAAATGCTTACCCGGTTTAGCTCAATATTAATTCCTAAATGATCTCCTCCAACTCCGTAGTCGAGAACGTTCCAGTCCACATTTCCGAATAATTCCGTGGAGCACAGCGTGATATCTATTGCCGTTGATCGCCGGTTGAGCTGTAGTGGTACAAATGTACGGGAACCATCGTTTAGGATCAGGAAACCGCTACTGTTGATTTCGTCCATAAGCGTCTGTCCTCGTGTGTCGCAGATGCTGTCTCCCCACGTTACATGGTGTGAGTTAAAATCTCCACCAATAACCACCTTCTTATATCTTGTCAGGGCCGCGAATAATTGCTGGATGTCATTGTTATACTCCACCGCAGAAATCGATGGGCTAACGTAGACTGCACATAACACAAGATCATATTGGATCACTTTTATCATCACTATTTGTGTATAGTGTGATACTGTTGGAGCGGTTATTCGTTGGTAGTTCCAGTCCACGTTCAGGTAGATTCCAACTCCCCCGTAATTGTCGTCCCTTGAATGAGGAACGAAGTGGAAATCTGTTATTCTGTACCTGTTGCTATCCTCCATATCTGCATTCGTCCACGTTTCAGACAGAAAAGCTGCTGTATAGTTGTTAACTGTGAGTATCCGGTGCACTTCTGCTTTGTTTTTCGCTAGACTTTGAACGTTCGCTTGAAAAATTTTGAAACACGACATCGCCATTTTTAGATTTTTATTTGGTATTGCCACCATATCGGTTCAATACTACAGTATTCGCTAGATTGAAGTGTTTTTTAGTGCATTCTTTAAACATGCTCTTAACATCTTCTTGTGAGCCCAGCATTCCGATAAAATCGGAGTAGAAACTCATCATAGTTTCTTGCAGGGTTTTTTGTGTCGTTGCCTGAGCTTCCTTCCGGGCTTCTTTCAACATTTCATCCCAACGTTCTTTTTCTGACACGCTGTGCGGATTATTCAGTGCCGTCCCGCTCGTAGTTGGGTTTGGTCCATCCCTAACTAAGGCGTTACGCTGGTCGGTGGTTGCTGCTGCCGCTGTGTTTTCCTTTTTGTCTACTCGTGGTCGTTTGTTCGCTATTTTTGGTTGCTCCTTATGTAGCTTCACCGCCGCTTGGATTGCTTTTCGCTCTTGGTTGGTTTTGATCCATTGTTCTTTCAATGGATCTTTCCAGGTGTACCTTCCATTCGTCATCGATGCAAAACTCTCGGTTAGATCCGGAAAATCCGCGGCATCTGTGCTCAGTGGCTCATACATATTCCTGGTAAGAACCGGAACTTGTTGGCTTGCTTCTGTGTATGTAAGGCTTCGTTTGGCCATCAATGACTTGATGTCCAATTGCCTTTTTCTTTCGGGGCACTTCTCGTCCTTAGAGTTGTGGTCGCTACTTCTGCAGTGAGCACATACCACTGCTTTTTGACATACTGTCTCGTCCTCATGTCGTTGTGTACATCTGTCACAACGCTTTGCTCCCCTGCAATTATTTTGTTGGTGCCCGAAGCGCAGGCAGTTCAGGCATAGAACTACCCGTGGGATGAACGGGACGACTTTGCTGACACAACAGAAGAACCTCACCTTTTCAGGGAGTTCGTTCGCTCTGAATGTGACACTTATGCGATTGATAGGAATCCTTTCTCCGTTTTCCCCTTTCCTCGTCATACGTCTGACGTCCATGATCGGCACATCGCAATTCAGGTCGTTCTTGATGTCTTCCACGTCAAGTTCGGTTGGGATGCCAGGAACAACACCGGTAACACTCACCAAGTGCAGTGGAATGTACGCCCGGTATGGTCCGTTTCCGTTGTTGATGGTTTCCATGAGAAGGTTCGCTCTCGCATAACTGCTCAAAAACACCAGAATCTTATGCCGACCTACGTATTTCATATCTGTGATGAACATTTTAAATCCATCCAGTTTACGCAATTCCGATCCTAGGGAGAACTTGTTGATTTTCAAGGTTCCACCCTTGTTATCACGCAGCTCGCAGTAGATGCGATACGGTCCACTGTCGTTGTTGTTGTAGGTTATGTTGATGTGCTTCTTGGGGTTGGCATTCGCATCATTTTTTCCGTCAATTCCGTCTACGTTCATCCTGGTACATTCTCGCCGTGTTTCCTTCGGTATTGCTCCAGTGTTTACACTGCTTCCACCTGGATCCACATCGCCTCCCATTCCTGCTCCACTATTCGGCCGTTCCTTCTCTTCTTCTTCACCACTGTTTCAGCGTCCTTTCGCTTCCAAATTTCCCCACACTATTTCTCTATAATCCCCTAGTTTTTCCTCGATAATAGTAACACTTCTCTTCACTATGTACTCCAACTATCTCAAACACCACTTCTATGCAACAATTTCTTCAAATAAATCGAGAAAAAAACACTTCCAAACGGCGCTTGTGCAAAAACTTAACTTCACCACCGCGAGTTCGAAAACAGAATGAACTTTGTCTCCAAATCATCCTAAAGCCTTGTCTCCAAGCTTGACCCGTCTAGAGAATCCCATCAGAACAGCCACATAGCGATCTACTGTAGCAAACTACCGTAGCAACATAGGGTTTCTAATGAAATTCAACAAACTAGACTACCGTAGCGGACGGTTTTGCATTCACAACCAAGGGTAGCTATGATTTGAATAGTTTTAACTCCGCCGAATGAACTTCGTGATTTTTCCCAGCACTGCAAGTGAGGACGTTACGACAAGAAAAAGATGAACAATTATTTTTCTAATGTTTTCCACGTTTTCTTATAAATTAAAGGAATCTAGTAAATAGTAAACTACCATTGATAACAATACAAATACAATTAGTTTAATGGGGTCAATTGAACCGATGTTAAAATAAACATGCAATAATATTTGTTGTTATGTAAACAGATTTCGCCTTTGAAAAACCAAAGAATTCATATTTCTCGGTAACATTTTTCTCCAGCATTTACAGATACTAATAGCCACATGAATTGAGAACGATTTACTATATGGATCATACGACCTGAGGTCTGACTTGTGATATTTGGCACTTATTTGGAAAGATTGATGATAGATTTTATCAACAGCTGCCAAGCAATACATACCAGACAGACATCAGAGTGTTTGATTCTTATCATAAAATGTACATATCATTCTGGCGGCCGTTAGTGCTCGTAAATGCTGTATGTAAATGTTAGCGGGAAATATAAATTCTATGGATTTTCAAAAACGAAAACTGTTTACAAATAACAACAAATATTATTGTATTTTTATTGTAACAATGATTCATTTGACGCCATTCAATTAAATTTATTTGTATTGTAAGAACAATGAAAAACATTAAGATATATTGTTTTTTTTTTGAAAATTGCCCTAAAAATGTCTCATAAAAACACAATACATTCTATTGTTTTTTGCGAAAAAGTATATGAAAATTTTCTCAATATTTTATGGTTAAGATACATAACGACCACCATTTTTTATTGTAAAAGTGCCATTTACCATTCGCCGAATGGTATAGAACAATAGGGGTGATGGTGAGTGTGCCGTGTAAATTACAATACGTTTAATGATGAATATTTTTCGAAAAAATGGGGTTGTAACAATAAAATTTATCGTATTTTTATGGTATTTTTTATCAGGGCAAGGAAGTCAAGGAAATTTCCTTTACGAAAAGATCCTGTACCGACCGGGAATCGAACCCGTCACCCTCAGCATGGTCATGCTGAATACCCGTGTGTTTACCGCCTCGGCTATATGAGCCCTAAAGGACCTTATAAGAGGTCTGAATCGCGTTGCCAGCCTTTGCCGTGAGTAGTATAGAGTGAGGAGTTTGAAGTCAATCGCGGAAGTGAAGACTGGGCGATTGAATCAGAAGTAAGCAGTGAGGAAAGATAAATTAAAAATGAAGAACGAGGAGTGTACAGCAGTGAGTAATTAGAAATGAGTTGTTAGAAGGGACCAGTGAGGAAGGATCAGTGAAAAGAGGGTAATGAAGAGTGGGGAAGTGTGTAAAATGGAGGGAGGAGTGAACTGTGAAGAGTAGTAAGTTAATAAAGTGAGGAATGCATTAAACGTAGGGAACGAGAAGTAAGCCTGAGCAATCAGGAGCGAACAGTGATGAGTGAGCAGTAAAAATGAGAAGCTAGAAGTGAAAAGGGAGAAGTAGGGGTTAGCAGAAAAAAAATAAGAGTGAAGAGTGATAAATAAGAAATAATGAGTGAGCAACGAAGAGTGACAAGTGGCGAAGGATTATGAGACCGTACGGAGCTTGAAGTATTGAGATTTCATTATTGATATTATTCCTTTACATGTATTGGAAAAAAACAACAATAAAGTTTATCCTCACTTTACCTAGAGTATAACATTTTCACAGCCGTCGGATCACTTCGCGGTCCTCGACAAAGTTCTTTGGCATATAGTCACCTACAATAATACCAAAGGGTTTGATTATTGAACGCTTACAGCGCCACCTAGCGGCAAAATTCGAAAACTTTAAAGTTCTGCATACATTTGGCCACGTTTTCCCATACAAACTTCAAGCGTTTTGAGCGCCCCCTTAGGCTCAACCGATTTTGCTCAAATTTTGAACGTAGCTTCTGGGAGTCCAAAACAACTGATTTAGGAGGTAAGACTTGGCATTGTTCGAAATTTTTGTTTTTCATATTAGTATGGGCCACCCTTATGTAGTCATAGTTTTTGAATGTTATAGTTTATGTCTGCTGCAACGCTCCAACGACTCAAGGACTGAACCCCAGGACAGTAGACAATCAAAATCGACAATGACAATGCTGATTACTAGTCGCCTTCGATAGGTATGCACCATGCAGTACCAAGCTCAGCTGTTGAAAAATCGGTAATACGATTACCAAGCCCCGGCAATAGCAGTATGTAGTGCAAAGTAGGTAGAAGCAGAGCACGTATCGAGGCTAGCGGAACAAATTCCTCAGATCAGTTGCATTCGCAAATTCCAATCTCTAAACAAACAGTGGATAAATAAACTTAACGCTTCCTTACGTCTACCACAGCTTAGCTATTTACTTTCGCCGTCGTTCGATCTCTATACTAGAAGAACATGACCATTACAGGTGTTGACAATGACGCTCAACAGCCCCACTTGAACAACCGTGAATCGGTTCATGTAACCTTTCCAGTAGGAAGGTACCCACCCTGATAAAAAATATCATAAAAATACGATAAATTTTATTGTTACAACACCATTTTTTCGAAAAATATTCACCATTAAACGTATTGTAATTTACACAGCACACTCACCATCACCCCTATTGTTCTATACCATTCGGCGAATGGTAAATGGCACTTTTACAATAAAAAATGGTGGTCGTTATGTATCTTAACCATAGAATTTTGAGAAAATTTTCATACGCTTTTTCGCGAAAAACAATAGAATGTATTGTGTTTTTATGATACATTTTTAGGGCAATTTTCAAAAGAAAACAATATATCTTAATGTTTTTTCATTGTTCTTACAATATAAATACAATTAATTGAATGGCGTCAAATGAATCGTTGTTACAATAAAAATACAATAGTATATGTTGTTGTTTGTAAGCAGTTTTCGCTTTTGAAAATCCATAGAATTTATATTTTCCGCTAACATTTATATCCAGCATTTACGAGCACTAACGGCCCCCAGAATGATTTGCACATTTTAGGATAAGAATCAAACACTCTGATGTCTGTCTGTTATGTATTGCTTGGCAACTGTTGATAAGATCTATCTTCAAACTTTTCAAATAACTGCCAAATATCACAAGTCAGACCTCAGGTCGTATGATTCATACCATAAATCGTTCACAATTCATGTGGCCATTAGTATCTGTAAATGCTGGGGAAAAATGTTAGCGAGAAATATGAATTCTCTGATTTTTCAAAGGCGAAATCTGTTAACATAACAACAAATATTATTGCATGTTTATTTTAGCATCGGTTCAATTGACCCCACTAAACTAATTGTATTTGTATTGTTATCAATGATAGTTTACTATTTACTAGATTCCTTTAATTTATTGGAAAACATTAGAAAAATCATTGTTCATCTTTTTCTTGTCGTAACATCCTCACTTGGCTAAAACCTGATTTTCAGCTAGTTTTCTATAAGTACTTCCTCAGTTATTCATTGAGAGCTTTCTCTGCCAACACGGCTTGACGTCTGTCAGTCGTTGAAGCTTAAACGAAACATCTATTGTATTCAAATTTAAAACGAAAACTATAAAAAAAATATGTCAAGTGATTTTGTATTTGATTATACAAACATGATCCAAGCAACAATAATATTTATTGTTATTTATTTGTTACGAATTGTTTTTAATTGTTTTTGACAAATAAACTCTTTTTTAATAAGAAGTCCATGAGAACTTTGCAGGCACTTTTGCAACTATTTAAAAACAATTTCAATTAATTTTTACTGATAGTAACTTTAAATTACTATAGAACTATTGAAAAACAATCGAATCAATTAGTCACTAATAAAGCCAATGTTCACTTATTGTACGAACTATATGGGTTTGATTTCTATTGTAAAAAGTAACAATATATCTACTATGTGTTTTATTGTGAACGATAAAACCAGTCATATGTTAATAATATTTACCATGTAATGAATGGTAATTTTTTATCCGGGCAGACCCACCCCCGACGAACAAACTAAATTCCTCTTATCGGCGATATACTTTTCCATGATTCCAAAAGCTTCAAACACTCAAGCTATTCAAGTGTAGAAGCACAGTTCCGCTCGCGATACTCTTCTAACGATCAGTGACATGCACGTGGTCGAGAGAAGGTGGAACATTAGTCCTGTTCAACGACGTAGGTTGAACTTGCTCAAACTTGCTCCATCCCGCTCTTTCCCGTTTGTTGACAAATGGGTAAGAGTGGGATGCAGCAACTTCGAGCAAGTTCAACCTATGTCGTTGAACAGGACTATTG
>NW_026917555.1:18496-25000 GCF_035046485.1 Aedes albopictus
ATCTGAACGCATCCCGAATAAAAAATACAGTAGAAAAACCGAACGTTGTATTGTAACAGTACTATTTAAAACCATATTTTTACAATAGACACCACTGTAAAAATAGAAATACAAAAACAATAAGATGTAATGTAGACACAATACCGTGAATTGTAAATAAGATTTTTAGAATATACTATACGGGTTGTTAAGAATCGTAAAAATATAAAAAAAAAATTTCTCCATACATATTTTTTTGCAAAACCATACATTTTATTGTTAATGAATTGTTCAAAATACTGATACGTGGGTTTAAATATGCCGTACATTGTATGGTACATGAATGGTTTCAAACAATAAAACATACCGTAAATAAATTGTTTTTAATTGTAATTTCACTACTGGTTATACATTTAATCAAATGGTTTTGGAATGGTTCTCTTTTGTTATGTTGTATTGTTTTACATTACTTAAACCATATATTGTTATATTATCTTGTCATTTTCCTGCTGTTTATGGCATCTTAGGCTTATTAGATTTATTAGAATGCGCTTTAGGAATTCTTCAGAGCGTTTTGGATAACCCTTCATATATAGGATAGCCCACGTCTAAGTCTGAGTAGTCTCTGATTGCATTAACAGTTGAAGCTTAGGCTCCCATGCCCCACCAGCCAGATAACCGGGTTTTGCAAACTAAGCATTATTTGTGGCAACACTTTGAGCGGCATGATGGAACTATGCCGAGCGCGCTAAGTGTCATTAGACCACTAATATAGTTGCGTGAAGTGGGTGACGAGGTACATAAGTATCATTACAGCGTGCTTAACCGTTATTGCAATATTGAGGCTCCAGTTTGACTAAAGTTTGAAATACACGGAAATAAATAACAACTCATGAGAAAACTGTCAAGTTCGATTCAAGTATAAGTTAGGTTAAAAAGCGAACCCGCAGACGAACCTATATTAAAAGTCATTTCAGTGTTCAGTCCAGTCCATGTGTTAAAGATGGTTCTACGTCAAAGATAAAGTTTGTCAATCGCATTTGATTCAATTGTGGTCGAAGGCAAGTTCACATGAGAGAAGAGGAGAAAATTCCCCTAAATGCAAATACAGAAATAATAGTATTGAACTCATCCACTGATTTACGGTAATCTGACCTGCATCATTCCGGGTTTGCCTACATTCGTGTTTCTCTCATCGCACTCTACACACCTAGCCCGCCATATCTCTTGGACCCCTGCTTGTTCTTAGAATAGGACATTTGGTTTACCACTGATTTAAACATGTTATTGATTTTCAATTGATGTTTCAACTTATTCACTTTTTTCTCTTTCCTATGAAAGCTTTCCTTTGCATAAAAAAAGTCACAAACATCAACAAAACAAAGCACGGAAAAATGTTAAACTGAATAAATCTGGTGTTCGATTTGAATAGGTCGAATCTGCATATGAATCACAGCAAACATACGACCTATTCAAATCGAACACCAGAAATAATTAAAAATTCACGGAAAAATAATGTTTCGGAAAAGTGAATGGTTCAAACTAGAGTGACTGGAAGTGAGAGTGGCGTCAGTGTCAAAATTGGAACAGCAATCATCTGTCAAATCCATACAAATTCCCGTTCCAAACGAGCAGGAGACCTGTCAAAATTGGAACATGACGCCACTCTCCCTTCCAGTCACTCTAGTTCAAACGTAAGAAAAACCGTATAATATATTGTTACTGTTCCGTCGGAGGAACAGCTTAGGACCGGTAGCTCGATGGGAAGGAGGGGAACTTAGCCTTCGGGAAGGCTGTGGCTTCCACTGGGGAGGAAAAGGCGGTTTCACACTAAAAACTACTTAACTTTATTTCACGTCTGTACAGGTCGGTGTTTGAATGAAGACTGTTTTCTCTGCACTGCGCACGCAATCTTTCAAGGAGAAGGAGGTAGAAAAAACTGCATGCGCTGCGCTATGGCAATGGTGGAAACTTCCATTTACATAGGCGGTGGTGCGATTGTTCGGGCGTCGTCGGCTACTGGCACATAAGGACATGCCGTTTATGCGTGGTCGGTCGGCTGATCCTTGCGTACATGCTTGTTCACGTTGTCGGGTTGTCGCTCGGTTGGTTGGAGGGGCAAACAGACGATGTGGTGTGTGTGAGGGTAAATTGGGTGATTGTTAGTTGGGGCTGGAGCCGTAAATTACTCGCGGCGACTCGAGGTTAGTTTTGGTTAGGATATGGTCAAAATCTAAAAGCTACTTCGCGTTGGGAGCGAACATACTCCCCGGCCGGAAAAGGTGGAAATTGCTAGGATGGCTAGATCAGGGAGGCAACTTATCTTAGGAGGACTAACAATCAGGACACTTTCAAAAACATGGCTAAATGATATCTTCAGAGGGACGACAAGGAACTTGCAAATGGTCTTTTAGGGGGATTCATCATACATTAGGTTTCGTAGGACAGGTAACATAGGAAAACTCTGGCAACTTCTTAGGTGGACTTTCAGGACAAACTATCTTTGTAGGTTTAGGGCATAACTGTCTTGAGGTAGGGAGGAAATTCAAGGCGTGGGAAATCTTTCTGTTAACTTTTGGAAGAAACTAGGAGGGCTATCAATGACAAATTCATGGTTCATGTTGGGAATTCAAATTCTACGAGAGTGGACTGTATATTGGATTCTTGGCTATCTTGGTAGGATTTGGAGCTTAGGGTACATGAACTTATTCAAGGATAGGCAATCTGACTTGTTTTGGCAAAGGTACTTAAAGAAAGGCATTAGATTCAAATAGGTAATTTAGGATTCTTTGATTTAGGATTGGAGGTTGGGTTTACTTTGCACACAGAGGAGCGCATCATAGCACGTTGGAAGGCAAAATTCAGTCAGGTGGAATTTCTAAAAGAAGCATATCAATGTTCAACGGCAATTTAGGAAAGGTACTTGGATTCTTAGCAGGGTCTTCATCTTCAGAGGAACGAAATCACAAGGCAATCAGGTTTCGGTTTATGGTTTGGATTCTAGGTGATATTAGGAGGTTCAAGGGACAAAAACTTCACAGGGAACTATTTCATGGGATGGAATTTCATTCTGGGCTAGGCAAGGACAATCAACGACAATAAGGGCATAAACTTAACAAAGGTACGGAATGGCAACTCAACGACGGTAGGGACAGGGAACTTGGTTAATTTGTTAGGAGTTCCAACGGAGGACTAGGGAAACCACATGAAGCCAGGATAAGGAATTCACACACCACAGATCGATTGCTTGCTCACCTGTGGCGTCTGGCTCGTCCTTCGGGTCGTTCGGTGGACGCGTTCGGGACACGCGCTCTGAGATGGGTTCGCTGGGTCGGGATCGCTTGGATGGTCCATCGGGCGGCTTCCTCGGCCTTGTGTCGGAATGGAGCTGCTTGCATTCACCAGTCGGGCTGACCGGCGGCGGATCTAGTGGTGGATGGTTCACCGTCGAGAACACCACGATCCACTTCTTCTTTTCGGGAGGTTCTCTCACTACCGGATGGGTTCCGGCTATCTTCGGGCTTGGGACTCGTTCTTCCTTGCTCTGGATTCGCTTGAATGCCGGAAGGGTTCCAGCTGTCGTTGGAGGTAGCTTCTTGGTTGGATACATCTCGATCTTCGGAATAGGCTTCGCAATTCGTTGGATGCCGGCTGACATCACAGAAAGGAGCACCGGAGGGTTCACTGTAGGAGTGCCGGTTGACATTAGGCTTGACTCGGACACCGGACAGGTACCGGCGGGCATCGGGAAGAGCATATTCACTGGACGGTTTCCAGCAAACATCGAAGACGGCTTGGCTACCAGACGGAGACCGGCTGGCATTACGAAGGGCTTGGCTGCCGGACTAGTTCCGGCGAACAACACGGTCGGCTTCACCACTAGACTTGTTCCAGTGGACTTCGGAAACGGCTTGGGCTTGATCATCGGACTGGTGCCGACGAGCTTCAGGAACGTCTTGGCCATCGGGCAGGTACCGACGGACTTCCAGGACAGATTGACCACCGAACAGGTACCGATGGCTATCATGATGGATTTCGTCACCGGACGGGCACCGGCGGACGTCAGAACTCGCTTTCGCACTGGACTGGTACCAGTGTGTTTAGGAAGTGGCTTGAACACCGGACAGGAACCGGTGGACATCTGGACGGACTTGACCATCGGACGGACACCGATGGGCATCAACTTCGGTTTGGTTGCCGGACACGAACCGGCGGGCTTGAGAGCGGAATTGTCTACTGGACTGCTTCCAGCGGACATCGGATTCGGTTTGAGCGTCGGACGGGAACCGACGGACATCAGAGCGCAATTGCCCACCGGACTGGTTCCAATGGACATCGGAATCGGCGTGGCTACCGGAGGAGGACCGGCAAACATCGTGGGCGTCTTGGCCGCCGAACGGGTATCGACGGTTGGCTTGACTACCGGGCTGGGACCGATAGACGGTGGGCGCAGGATCAGCTTGTCCACTGGACTGGCACCAGCGGACATCAGGAGTGGATTGTCTACCGGACGGGAACCGGAAGACATCTGGGAGGACTTGACCACCGGACGGGAACCGATGGGCACCAGGTTGGCTTTAACCACCGGTCGGGAACCGGCAGGCATCTCGTGCGATTTGAGCACCGGACGGGAACCGGCAGACATCTTGGACTTCTTGACCGTCGAACGGGTATCGACGGTTGGATTGACTACCGGACTGGTACCGATAGACGATAGAGGCAGGATAGGCTTGCCCACTGGACTGGCACCAGCGGACAACAGGAGGGGCTCGCTCACCGGACAGGAACCGGCAGGCATCTCGTTGGACTTGACCATCGGACGGGCACCGATGGACATCTTGGACTTCTTGACCGCCGAACGGGTATCGACGGTTGAATTGACTACCGGACTGGTACCGATAGACAATGGACGCAGGATAGGCTTGCCCACTGGACTGGCACCAGCGGACATCAGGCGGGGCTCGCTCACCGGACAGGAACCGGCAGGTATCTCGTTGGACTTGACCATCGGACGGGCACCGATGGGCATCTTGGTTGGTTTGACCGTCGGACTGGAACCGACGAACATCATGGCGGAGTTAATCACCGGATGAGTACCGGTAGAATTCTTGGTCGTCTTGGCCGCCGAACGGGTATCGACGGGCATCAGGGCGGAATCGACCACCGGACTGGCTCCGGTAGATCTTAGGATCGGATTGGTTGCCGAATGGGATTCGGTCGCACGCTGGAACTGCTGGGGTACCGGATGGGAACCGGTCGTAGACGCGAACTGCGGGGTTACCGAACGGGATTCGGTCACGAACTGCAGCTTCTGGGATACCGGATAGGAACCGGTCGTAGTCTGGAATGGTTGGAATGCCGGAAGGGATCCGGCCTTAGACTGGAGCGACGGGGGTACCGAACGGGATTCGGTCACGGGCTGCAACTGTTGGGGTACCGGAAGGAGACCGGTCGGACTCTGCTGCTGCTGGTATGCCGGTAGGGAACCGACCTTGCACTGGGGCGTCTGTGGTACCGGAAAGGGTCCGGTCGAAAACTGGCACAACGGAGGCACTCTGGCTGGCCTCGGGTTCCACTTGGGTTTGGGATGGAATCCTGGTGGCGGTCGGAACGGCTTCAGCACCGGATGGAATCCGGTAGGAATCGTTGACAGCTTCGGATGAACTCTACTCGGGTCGAATGGAGTTGGGAACGGGTTCGCCACCGGGTTGGTTCCAGAGGGCGCTTTGCTTGACATCGGTGTCTTGGGATCTTCGGATGGAATGTCGACAAACTTGGCTGGCTCGTAGCCGACAAGGAAGTCCTCCTGGCTCGTCGAAGGATTCTCGAAGGCAACGGTTGTCACGTTTTCTACACGCTTGACTGCTTCTTCGGCCGGCGGGGCTGCCGACTCAGGAATAGTGACCTCGGCAAAATCACTCTCGGGTTGGACCTTGGCTGGTCCACGCAAAGGAATCTTCTTCTTGGAATCCTCGCCGCGTCGCGGCTTCTCGGTCTGGATTGGATTGGAAACACTCGTACTCACCTCTTTCTCTTTCGGCAATGACGAGCGTGGCCTCTCCACCACGGCAGGAATCGGAACCGGTTGTTCCGTCGTTTGGCTCGGTGACTGGCTTCTTCGGGTAGGAGGGCTGAGCCAGCGTGTAGTGGTCGTAGCAAAGTAGCTGGATGACGACCTTCGCTTGTGGAAACCTTTGTAACTGGTGGTCGGGCAGGAAATCAACAAAGTTTCCACCAGAACGCAGGCCTCGGTGTGGATATCTTCGAATCGCCAGAACTCCTCATCTAGCTCATCGAATCTGTCGTTTGGGAGTGCTGACAAAAGTTCACCATACACTCTCTGGTATTCTTGATAGTGGCACTGGAGTTCACTTTCATAGGCCTTTACTCGTAACAAACTCGGTTCGATGGCACTATCTTCTTTTCGAATTCGTTCTAGGAGTTTCTTCACCTTTGCCTCAACGTGGCTACGTTGGGCGAATAGACTTTTCACTTCGCCCATTCTGGGTTTGGGAACCACTACTG
>NW_026917556.1:0-25000 GCF_035046485.1 Aedes albopictus
TTGCCGCCGGTAAAGGGGAGCGAGAATTCCCAAACTCATGATGTCCACGGCATAAATATCACATAAATGTACACCGTGATGATGTCTATGTTGTTTTCAATGTTTTACAGGTACAGCACCACAACAGAAGCAAGAGCCGACCACCGCAACCAACGCAACCAACGCAACCCTCGGTTCGGATAAGGGAACCCAGCATCCGCTGCTAAAGGAGAACGATCGAAGCTCCCTATGACGGACGACCTGACCGGAGAACCCATGATGAGCCGAAGTGACGAGAATGCCTCAGCGCTGGTGAAACGCCTGGAGCATACTACAAATCAAACCCCTGGTCGCCTAATACGCCGTCGCGTGGACTGCTCTTCCGGGTCGATGCCGATTCATTTGAATTGTGAAATGCACATCGATGCACATCATTTGAATCGCAAATTATGTAAACAGACTATTACGGAAAATAAAGGCCTTTTGTTTTGCTAATTAAACGTTCCTGTAATGGTGGTATTTAGTGCAACATGTTACAATTAGAACATATTGCACTAAAATACCATCATTATGGAAATGTTCATCCCAAATTTAAAGTTTTTGATCCTAGAAAAGCAACATAACTTCATTTCAACGAATTTTTGTGTATGGTTGAAACAATCTTCCGAAACAGTTACTTAAAGTCTCAATTCTAGGGTTGAAAGGGGTTGAGTTAAGCATTAACATGCTTGTATCTACCATGAGAATAAATGAGCTGTCAAACCATCAATAATAAATATTGTTGATGTTTGCATAATATGATTGAGTCAACCATATTTCTTGCTCTAATCAGTTCATCAATTTTGATCATTTCAAGCTTCTGTTATGCTTCGTCCTATGGTATTATGCGTACTACAATCTCAAAAAGGGCTTATATAAAAGTCAGTGCACAAATATGCTTGTTCGCGACCGCAATATGATTGATATAACTTTATATTTTTCTCCGTGTACCACAACTCTAATCTGGATTATCGATAACTTACCTTTGAAAATATCAAAATCCGATAAAAATAGGAAATTCTGTTGTTTTAAGATGCTCCGACGACGGTCATGGTGCAGAAGCTGTATCATCCGGTAGTTTGTCTTTTTTTTTATTGTGACAGCTTGACAAATGTTTTCATGGTATTTTAACGAAAACTCAGTGAAAAATAGCAGAAGCTGAAAAGTCGGTACTTGCTTTTACTGACTTTCCTTCCTATCCAGTAGATGTTTGATATTACGGAGCTGTCAGTAAAAAACGGATACCGAATTCAGTAAAAACTCAAATAACAGTACTCAACTTCAATGATTATCAATTAAAAAGCTGAAAACTCGGTATTTTTTGCGTTTTACGGTTTGAAAACCGCAAAATAAATTACCGAACAGAAAAATCAAGATTGAGTGTGTGCCCCACATATAAAGTCGATTTGACCCCACGATGGCAGTGTTCATCGTTAAAATACTCTAGCCCACAAAACGACACGAGCGCCAAACGGCCAAAAACGGCGAGCACTGGAAACAAAAATGACAACACAACAATGTAAGTGATGGGACGCTAGCGCCACGCAACGGGAACATAACCACACACTCTGATATGACCGTTACAAAGTTTTACACAAGGCAGAAAGCAAAGATAGACGTCTGTTCTCTGTGGTATTAGTGTGCTATTTGGCGATTTGCTGTATCGCGTAAGCCTTCGCTGGAACAAAACGTCATGTATCCCAGCGAAGCAACGAAAATATTCAGTGAAAAAAACAATACCTAACGTCAGACGAAGTGCGCTGGACAGCGAGCCAGGCCCTCTATCCAGCGCACTGTGCCCGACGTACGTCTGACACACGGTCACAGAGAACAGTCATCTTAGATGTCGACTTGGCTAATGTCGGTACCAAGAGTACCTTTAGTCGAAACGGAGCGGAATCAATTATTGACGTGACCTTTTGTAGTCCTGGCCTAACAAGTAGTTCGAACTGGAGAGTAGATGATGGCTACACTCACAGCGACCACCTGGCGGTTCGCTACAGTATCGACTACAATAACAGCAGACAATGGATAGAAGAAGAGGCGGCTAGGCCAAGGCCAAGCCCTCGCAGGTGGAAGACATCATACCACAGAGAACAGACGTCTATCTTCGCTTTCTGCCTTGTGTAAAACTTTGTAACGGTCATTTCGGAGTATGTGCACAGAGAACAGACATTTAAGCTCGAACAAAAATACGTCGAAATCGTGTGTAAAGGATTTATGCATACCTCAACGCCACCAACGGAGACTGCCCCACTTATAAAGTCGATTTGACCCCACGATGGCAGTGTTCATCGTTAAAATACATTAGCCCACAAAGCGACACGAGCGCCAAAAGGCCAAAAACGGCGAGCACTGGAAACAAAAATGACAACACAACAATGTAAATGATGGGACGCTAGCGCCATACGACAGGAGCATAACCACATACTCCGAAATGACCGTTACAAAGTTTTACACAAGGCAAAGATAGACGTCTGTTCTCTGTGGTATGTGGTTATGCTCCTGTTGTATGGCGCTAGCGTCCCATCATTTACATTGTTGTGATGTCATTTTTGTTTCCAGTGCTCGCCGTTTTTGGCCTTTTGGCGCTCGTGTCGCTTTGTGGGCTAGTGTATTTTAACGATGAACACTGCCATCGTGGGGTCAAATCGACTTTATAAGTGGGGCAGTCTCCGTTGGTGGCGTTGAGGTATGCATAAATCCTTTACACACGATTTCGACGTATTTTTGTTCGAGCTTAAATGTCTGTTCTCTGTGATCATACTTCGACGAAGGGGTATTTAGGGAGGCGCTCCGCCGTGAGCGAAACATAATCGGTTTAGACGGCGACGAGCTGGTAGCGGTGCTCTCACGTGCGTGTGATGCGACCATGCCTAGGCGAGTCCACCCTAGAAATGGGAGGCCACCGGCTTACTGGTGGACCGACGAGATTGCGGACCTGCGCCGCGCCTGCCTACGGGCTAGGCGGCGGATGCAGCGAGCACGATCAGAGGAAGAGCGAAACGAACGGCGGGTGGTGTTCGCCGCTGCAAAAGCCGCGCTTAAGACCGAGATAAGAGCAAGCAAAAAGGCCTGCTTTGAGGGTCTCTGTCAGAGTGCCAATACGAACCCGTGGGGTGACGCCTACAGGATCGTTATGGCCAAGACGAGAGGTGTGATGGCTCCTACAGAGCAATCTCCAGAGATGTTGGAGGGGATCATTGGAGGACTTTTTCCGCGTCATGATCCTAGTCCTTGGCCTCCTTTCGTAGGACAGCCGGGGACTGGGGCTGGCGATGAGGAGAGGGTCACCGATGTGGAACTTGCGGGGATAGCTAAGTCCCTTAGCGTAGGTAAGGCTCCAGGTCCGGACGGAGTTCCGAACCTGGCCTTAAAAGTAGCTATTGCAGAGGCTCCCGAGATGTTCAGGTCTGCTATGCAGAAATGCCTGGACGAGGGAGTTTTCCCAGAAGCTTGGAAGAGGCAGAGCCTGGTACCACAGAGAACAGACGTCTATTTTTGCTTTCTGCCTTGTGTAAAACTTTGTAACGGTCATTTCGGAGTATGTGGTTATGCTCCTGTTGTATGGCGCTAGCGTCCCATCATTTACATTGTTGTGATGTCATTTTTGTTTCCAGTGC
Source organism: Aedes albopictus (assembly GCF_035046485.1). Classification (NCBI taxonomy): domain Eukaryota; kingdom Metazoa; phylum Arthropoda; class Insecta; order Diptera; family Culicidae; genus Aedes; species Aedes albopictus. The sequence continues at coordinate 3,642 of NW_026917556.1, forward strand.
TCGCCGTTTTTGGCCTTTTGGCGCTCGTGTCGCTTTGTGGGCTAATGTATTTTAACGATGAACACTGCCATCGTGGGGTCAAATCGACTTTATAAGTGGGGCAGTCTCCGTTGGTGGCGTTGAGGTATGCATAAATCCTTTACACACGATTTCGACGTATTTTTGTTCGAGCTTAAATGTCTGTTCTCTGTGCTGGTACTATTGCCAAAGGCGGGGAAACCACCCGGAGACCCGTCGGCATATAGACCAATATGCTTGATTGACACGGCGGGGAAGGTGCTCGAAAAGATCATCCTCAATAGAATGTTGCGGTTCACCGAGGGCGAAAATGGTCTTTCGAGTAACCAGTACGGCTTCCGGAAGGGGAGGTCCACCGTAGACGCTATCTTGTCGGTTACAAAAACCGCCGATAAAGCACTCGAGCCTAAGAGGAGGGGAATTCGCTTTTGCGCGGTAGTGACTCTGGATGTAAGGAATGCGTTTAATAGCGCCAGCTGGTCTGCTATTGCCGATGCGCTCTTGCGTCTGGGGATACCGGAGTACCTGTACAAGATTCTCGGAAGTTACTTTCAGAATCGTGTACTAGTCTACGACACGGAGGTGGGTCGGAAGTGCTTTCACATAACCTCAGGAGTCCCGCAAGGTTCCATCCTGGGTCCGGTGTTATGGAATGTCATGTACGACGAGGTGTTGAGGTTAGAGCACAGAGAACAGACGTTTAAGCTCGAACAAAAATACGTCGAAACCGTGTGTAAAGGATTTAAGTGTACTTCAATGCCACCAGTGGAGACTGCTCCACATATAAAGTCGATTTGACTCCACGATGGCAGTGTTCATCGTTAAAATACACTAGCCCACAGAGCGACACGAGCGCCAAACGTCCTAAAACGGCGAGCACTGGAAACAAATATGACAACACAACAATAAGGCAATCTGGCGTTCATCACCCTTCTCTCTCAAGCAGCAGCAGAAGGGGAATTTTTTGTTTAATGTTTTCATAGGGAAACGTTTCCCTATGAAAACAAACTTATCCTCCTCGGCAGCCAAAAAGAGAAAGGTGATTAAACGTCAGATAGCCTTATGTAAGTGATGGGACGCTAGCGCCACGCAACGAGAGCATAACCACATACTTTATTTATTTATTTATTTCGTCAATCAGCGTAGACTAGTACACATATTTGTACACATTTCTCTTATCTTCTAATGTTCTTATATATTTTGAAAAGAAAAAAAGTTTATGTGTAAAATTAAAATTTAGATTGAATACCCTGGTTATGTGTTGCGATTTCGAATGGTATTAAAATATTTTCTTAGATTTTGCCGAGACATTGTAAAGTCGATTGTTTCGCAATGCTGATTGTAAATATCCATCATTCGATTCAAAGGCCCAAATTTGGCATAATTAGTTCTGTGATGATGAAATAAGTTTCGATTTCTTAGTTGCCTTGAAGGAATGTAAAAGTTTAATTTCGATAAGATTTCAGATGCATCAATCCTTTGCGAAACGATATCATTTACGAAAACAACCATTGCTACTTCACGTCGCTCTTTCAAAGTTTGTATGTCTATAAGCATGCAGCGTGCTTTGTATGATGGTAGAGGAAATGAAGTCCAACCTAATTTACGAAGAGCGAATAGAAGAAATTGTTTTTGTACAGATTCGAGTCTTTCTTCATGTGTGATTGAAAATGGTGACCATACAATGCTGCAGTATTCCATGATTGATCTTACATATGACACAAAAAGCGTTTTGATTGTGTATGGGTCATGAAAGTTGTAGCAGAACCGTTTTATGAACCCTAACATGTTGTTCGCCCTGTGAATGATAGTATTGTAGTGGTCTACGAAAGTTAGCTTAGTGTCTAATATTACGCCTAGATCCCTAACTCTATCACTTTTTTCCACAATTTGATTTCCTAATGCGATTGAAATATATGGTGTTGTTCTTTTTCTGCTAAATGATATTAGATTGCATTTCTTTACATTCAGTTCTAATAAGCTCTTCTTGCACCATATGTAGAATTTGTCTATTTCATTGCGGAATACATTGATGTCTTCTTCATTTCTGATTTCCAGAAAGAGCTTCATGTCGTCGGCATAAATTAATACCCATTCAGTTTGTTGAGAATGAAGGAAATGTCGTTTACGTACATGATAAAAAGAAGGGGTCCCAAATGAGAGCCTTGAGGGACACCCGAAGTGACTTGAATTGGTTTCGATTTGGTTTCATCAAATGATTTGTTGGCGGTCTGTTAAGTATGATTCAACCCATTTAAGAAGGCCTGGCTCAAATCCAATATTTTTCCAGTTTGAAAAGCAGCATTGGTATATCGATGCGATCAAATGCTTTACTAAAGTCCGTATAAAGAGCTTCTACGTGGTTTCCATTATCCATTGTATTCGAGGAAAAGTCAACGAAATGAAGCAGGTTTGTTGTTGTTGAGCGACCCTTGAAAAAGCCGTGTTGTGCTCCAGTGATTCTATTTTTGATTTGGAGAAAAAGCTTTTCGTTGACAATAGCCTCGAAAAGTTTCGGAATGCAAGAGATGAGGGCAATACCACGATAATTACGTATATCAGATTTTCGGCCGGATTTAAAGATAGGTACTAAAAAAGAGCTTTTCCATATTTTAGGGAATATTCCAGTTTCCAGTGATTTGTTAAAAAGCCAAAATAATGGAGAAGTAAGCTCTTTTGCTAATTTTTTCATAAAAATTGGTGGAATCGTATCCGGGCCAGGACCTTTGGACGCGTCTAAGTTCATTAGGGCGTCTAGGATTTCCTTCACGTGGATTTGACTCACTCCAATATCCCTGGAAAATTCTGGATAAAATGCAAAATAGTCACGGTCACGATCGTCTTCCGAGAATGTGGTATAGATTTCTTGGAAAAACTCTGCAAAAAGGTTGCAGTTTTTTCCGAGTTATCCCCAAAATTTTCGTCAAGATGCATTACGGATGGAAAATTGTCAGATTTTAGTTTTGTTTTTACGTAATTAAAGAAGTTCTTTGGACAGGACTTTATTTCAAGTTCAGTTTTTGATATGTATTCTTCAAATGCATTACTGATGGCTAGATTCAGTTGATCGCAGATCTCCAAATATTTTGCTAGGTTCTCATCGCTTTGGTGGTTTTTGTAGATTTTGTGTGCTTTTTGCATGCGATTTTTCAAATTTTTTATTTGGTTGTTATACCAAATTGGACTGTTTGTACTTTTGTGTCGACGTATTTTCTTTGCGGGAATTCCTCGTTTGATAACTTCCCGTAAAATTTCATTGAGAATGCATGCTGCCGTTTCGACATTTCCTTCATTCCTAATAATTGTTTGCCAATCAATGCTATTCAATCTTAATTTAATTATTTCATAGTTCGCTGATTGGTATTCAAAGACTTCCACGAAATCATAGTCGTTGGGTCTTACCTATTCATGTATGAATTACGAGTATTCGATTGCCGTGTGAAACGCTTCATTTTTCCACAATGGGTTTAATGATTCGGACACACAGAAATCCTCATAAACGTTCGTCAGTAAAAAATCCAAATAGCAATTCTGTCTGTTTTTAATATGATTGATTTGGTTCAGTCCTAAATTAGAAATTTTGTCAAAGATGAACTGTAATGTTGCATTGTCCCCAACGACTGGCAGTAAAATACTTTCATTTTCAGAGTCTAGAATGAAATCAGCGTTGCGTTGGTTAAAATCACCGTAGATGTGAACTTTAACCTCAGGAGGCAGCTGCGATAAAACTTGTTCTGCACATTCGAAGAAGCTTTCATAGGTGCTTTTATGAGCATGGTCTGGTGGAAAATACACGGAAGCAAATACATGTGTTTCGCCTGCTATGTGTGATTTCACCCAGACGTGCTCAAATTCGGAAAATTTTGAAGTATTAATTATTTCTGAGTTGAAATTGGCAGATACAGCTACGAGAACTCCTCCGCCAGATTTCCTACTAGACTCGTAAAAATTACGGTCGTCTCTGAATACATTAAAATTGCTTCCGAAAACTTCTTCACCTTTTACACTTTCATCCCAGCTGGTTTCCGTTGCCAGAATAGCCGAAAAAGATGTGCTCAAAATATTTTTGTAAATTTCTTTCATTTTAGCTGCGCTTTTCATGCGGTTGAAATTTTGACAGTAAATCAAAATTTCTGTCGCATTTTGTTTATTCTGTGAAGAAGTTTTAGGAAGCTCGTCGCTACTTAAAATTATACTGCTCGTTTCCGTGGAATGAGGCGTCTTTACTTTCGAAAAACTTAAACTACTCTCTTCTGTGAGAGAGGGCGTCCTTACTTCCGAAAATTCTGGCTGGTTGACGGTGAGCAGAACCGATTGGTGCTCTCCCGAAGCTGCTGTAGGCGATGTGTACGTTCACTCACCAGGTATTGACGATACGACTGCAGGTCTGCGGTGGCTTCAGCAGGTCCAATTCCATACTCCTGATGTACTTCGATGAATATACGATGAAGATGTTCGGGAGCCGACGGTAGTCCTTCAGATGCAAGGAGCATCCTTATGTTGGTTGGTGTCAGTCCATCGATGCAAACATTTGGGGGTTGGTCTTTCATATACGCAAGAAACAACCGAACGACTCTCATGATGGCAGGGTCACGTAGTCTGGCTTTTAGGAATCGCCCGTCACCTTCCGTAGATTGCTGCGTCAGACGAACGATGGGTGGTCTCATTGGATCCAATTCGAATTGGCCGTCAGGGGTTGGTGGTTGTTCTTGTTGCTGCTGCTGTTCATTTCGCTGAGTATTGGCAATTGGTTCATAATTCTGGGTCCGTGTCGTTTCACCCAGATTTATCGTTTCACCTTTTTTGAATTTTATGAACGATTTTGCAGCAGGAGCAGAAAGAGCTGCAATTGGGTGGTCTGTCGATGTTGGAGGCCCAGAAAATTGTTGCTTTGCCATCAATAGTAGCTGCTTGTCTGTAGGTTTATTTTTGCCATTATTAGAGATTGATGGTGGTATTTTTTGTTTACGACGTTTTTTACTATGAGTCGTCTTTTCCGCCGAAGTGTTGTTGAAGTTCTGGATGCCTAGTTTCTTTTGGATTGTTATTGCATGCTGCTGACGATATTCTTCCAGCTTCTTCCAGTCTGGGCTCCAGCTACATTTTTTCCTTGGTAAGCATTTCCACCCAGGCTCATTTAGATGCGTAGAGCAGCTCCGCTTAGGTTGAGCTTCTGCACCTATTTTAGCCATTTTTGCGCGCTCCATTTTTTCTCGACGTTCCCGTAATCCGTAACCCGTAACGTGGGTAGATCACCTTGGAATGGTACGTTACGGTGTAAGATCTACCATTTCAAGTTTTGATCTTGCTATTTTCCAGCCTGGTTTATTTAAATGCAGGAACATTCCAGGATTAAAATTTGGTATACTTTTTTACACTATTTATTTATTTATTTTTATTCTGTTTATTTTTCACTGCTAATATACCGTTTGTTTCAGAGGGATGGAGGTAAATTTAAACTATATATAAATAACAATTAACAAAAATATAACAGTGGAGAACGTATCACAATTTAATACTTTTTTCTATTTCAGATTTACAAGCAGGCAATCAGCGATCAAAACGGCGAAGCATCTCTTTCTTTGAAAAGTTCAAGATTACCGTACGATACAGTGACAAGTAGACTACGTTTTCCGCGTCGATTTATCCGTGCCGAGTACCAGAATTTCGGTTTTTTTAACGATATTTTTTTTTTGTTCATCTCATCTTCAACTTATATTACGCGTCGCGAACATTCGCGGATAATAAATATGTACAACGATTTTGTTATCCGCAATCTTATTAACACGGGAACGCGGAAAAAAATAATACAAGAACATAGATGAAACTCAAAAGCAACGATTCTAGTTGTTTAGTTGTCCAGTTTTGTCGTAAAGCTACGCGGCGCGGGTTTCGGTTTTTCAGCATTGGCAGTAACACTAAACGGAATTGCATACAGTTTATTTTCTGACTGAGAAACGATAAGCTTAAAACGTGCGTTATTACGAGTTGATCCGACATAAGCGTGGTTTAAAAAATATTCATACCCGGTATATAATTAAATTTAATACACAAACATACAATAAAATTATTGTATTCTTCCGACAGCCGGCTGGCGGAAGACTAAATCATATCAAGGGTTGCATAGCTCACATCACTTACCAATGTGAATCCAGATCTATGGAACTATCTATCCCTTCCCTTCCCTTGTAACAAACTTCCTTCCTGTGACAACCGTGGGGATGCGGAGGTACACACGGTCTCTAGTAGCAATGGATGTCACACCAACATTCCTTCCCTTCCCCGATGACCGTAAGGACGTGGCCGGCGCCGGTACTGACAATATAAAGTTTTGAACCTTCAAAATTGCACATTGAGGATGGAAAGCTACACCCAGGCCCCATCCATTTGGTTCCCTGTGCAATGTTGACTGTTCTGGTCAGTAACGGAGTAACAACTACGAATTGTACGGTCATCTCATGCTCATGCTCATGCTCCATTTTTTCTCGACGTTCAGCAAACAGAGTGGCAATTTCATCACACTTCGATGCGGTGTTATTTTTACGGGTCGTAGAAGGTAAATTGGCATTGCAGCTTGGTGTAGGATTCTGAGTGGCTACTGATTCTGCAAGCTCTTCCGCCAAGGTTTTGTTTTCTTTGGGTTGTAAATTTGCCTCAGTTTTGTTGGTGATAGAGGAAATTGCAGCAGAGACTGATTTGATTTCTTCCAATATTTCATCGAAAGTTTTCCTGTCGCAGTTGGAAATAGCAGGTGTAGCTTGGCTCAAATGATTCGTTGATGATGCCAATGTTTCGGTACTTTTAGTCAAAAGAACCACGTCGTTTCTCAGGCAATCCAGCCTTTCGTCAAAAAGTTGATTAATTTTCTGCGATAATGCCTTATTCGACTCGCTTATGTCAGCCACCGTAGAGGTCGCGCGTGAGTCACATGACTGCATGTGCTGATTAAGGCTCAAATATCCAGCAATCCTAGCTGGCAATCCCAAGTAACCATGACGCTGCATATAGAGCATTAATTTCGCTTTATAGTGTATTATACGACATGCAATGTAAAGTTGTTTTGTCGTATAGGTACCATTAAAGTAGGTTTAAAGTCGAAAGTGGCGCTACTATTGTTGATTTGAAGCAAGCTTTACTGTGGTGATTGCTAAAGCATAAAAAATGCTTGTACCATATAGCTAATGCAATGAAATAGTATGGAATGTATACTTAAGGCATCATGTCAACAAAAGAAAAAAAAAGTATTTTTTTCATTTTTCGGTCTATTTTTATCTTCTCATACCTGTTCCGATACTCTCACTCTGATGTTTTTTATTCTAATTCGGGAATTGAACTTAGACTGCTGAAACTGGACTGCGATGAAACTCGGACGCGCTAACGCTGTGCTACGACTACCATGCATTTTGCACCCGGAAAAATGTGCAACATAAAGTAACGTATACTCAGCTCGTGTTTTATTGATTTGTGTTTTCAGCAGCTCTAAGAAATTGTGCTAGGGTCTGAATAAGTTATCTTACTCTCCCAAATTCATTCGAAAACAAGCGATTGTAGAACCAATTGATTCCACAAACGAAGATAATATAAAGATATAAATTCTGCTCTTATTGTTTTAATACGTGCTCACTTCTACCATTTATTTTATGAAATCGGGGCACTATATGTTAATTAAGGAAACCAATACCTCAACCCCACATAATTTTTGTTCCCTCAGCATCTGATTGTCTTTATGTCCCAACCAGAATAAAAAAAAAAACATACACAATATAAATTTTCAGCAACATCTGAGCATGATAATCCAAGTTCTACGCAGCAATCCATGAAAATTTGGGTTTGTTTTTCTTTTCTTTTTAAATGGTTGTGTTTTTAAAAAGGTTGTACAGATTTTTTTTCAAACTGATGTTTTTTTTTCTGTTTACAACTATGAAAGCATTAGTTAAAGCATATATAAAGTAATAAATCCTTGCATTATTGATTGCCATAAAGCTTTAAACATGGTAATGCAATGAAGCATTAAACAACGTCCCTATAGAACTATGCCGAACTGTCAAAATGCCATAATGCTTCAATGCTTTCATAATGTAGATTAAACGCTTTATTACTTGACAGGTGGAGAATAAAAGTTATCTCGCATTAGCTAAACTATAATACGATTGAATTAATGTTATGATATAATGCTTGTGGTTACTTGGGATGTGTTTGTGAAATAAAAATGCAATCATCAATCTGCGTGTTTGTGGTGGTGCGATCTTGTATGAAAATTGAGCTGGTAACACAAATACATGCGAGTTACGGTTCTGTTTAAAGATGGGAAGTATTGCAATTTGAAATAAAAAAATTAAGCCACAAAAAATCAAATTATTTGGTTCAATTTTCTTTATTGAATCTAAATTTTTGAAAACGATTACAAAATAAAAATTAAACTAACAGTTTTATTTCTAAGGAACCGGAGGAGTCATATCTGACACCGGCAATGCAACCGAGAAAACAAACGTGTCTGAGGCCATTGAAGATGCGACAGCAGCAGCAATATAGTCCGGTACCAAAAAGCAGAACCGCGCATATAAAAAAAATCAATTCTTTACATTGACTTCGTTTTCTATCACTTTACGAATTAGTATGTTTTCGAAGAAATCTTTGATTATTTCTTCCACCTTCTCTTCAAAAAATGTAGGATCAATTTGAGTTTCCTTTACCAAATAATCATCAATGCTGTTACTGTTAACAAAGCACACAATCGCATTTTCTGCTACACAAGCGTGGAGTGAAACTTGAATTTCGCAGGTTGTTTTTCTGTCAAAAAAAATTTCACCATCTTTTAACTTGCATCCAAGCTTAGCTGCATTTTCTTTGATCGGTCCTTTGATGGCTTTTTTCTTAACAATCATTATTGTTTTTCCATCTTCCGATACTCCCGAAAAGAATATTATACATGAATAATTAACCTCACATTTTAAAATAATCAAGGAATACCATCTGGAATACAGCATATATAGTTGTGGCATCTATTATTGTATCAGTATTGTTTCAAAATTAATCGTTTCTTAACATGTTAACTACAAAACGTAATTCTAGCTTTTTCAGATAGTTCAACTACGTAGCATGGTTTTGATACAAGAAATTTCATATAAATGTTTGCCTTATTCAAGGAGCATTACGCAGTGCATAATTTTGCACTTGATAGATAATTGCTAGTTTATTTGGTGTTTTTTTTTTCAAGTGAGGTTCAGTTTTTCGAATAAACTTGTATTGATTATTTTATAATATATCTCCTTATTCACTGTATTCCTGGAACAAGATTTACTTTTCAGCATATTTTAGAAATTTATTATTAACCGAGAGCTTTCCTAACTGGTTACCCGAGATGACAAAATGAATCTCCAGGGGGCTGTCCATAAACCACGTGGTCATGAGGGGGGGGGGGGGGGGGTTCGACCAATGACCATTTTGTATGGACAAATAAAAAATTTTGTATGGACAAATGACCACGGGGGGGGGGGGGGGTTTGAAAAGTCCCAAAAAATGACCACGTGGTTTATGGACAGCCCCCAGGTTACCGGAGAGTGTTTATATCTTGCTCAATTCTATGCGTTGTAATTACGCTGAATCTTTCCAAAAAAAATTATAATGTTAACACGTCTGGGACCAATATTAGCCAAAGAACACTAAGTTGAAGAGAGGCAGGTCAAGTTCCAAAGGGAACGTTGAGCCATACAGAAGATCAAACTGCTTAACGATCAAAGCAAATAACACACACTAAGGGGTACAAAAACCGTAACCAACCTAGTAATGTATCAAATCCATGCATATTTGTCTGGATTTTTTCTCGTGAGTTGTGAAAAACCCATTGCCGTTAGCCCCGAATGTCATTTTTATCAAATTTGTAAATATTGTTTTTGTTGTTATTCTAAATATGTATATTGAATTGACTTACGTGTTTCTGCGTTGGACTTGGAGAGATGTAACGTTTGCACTGAAGTAATGCCTCCATCGTCATTGACCGGTTCTCGACCGATTGGGTCCGAATCCGAAAGGGGCATCATTTCATCATAAGTCCAAAGAGAACTTTCACCAAGCGAGTCGCTTTGCAAAGATAAGTCCCTCAGAAAACATGCCGTGTCGTCGGTGAATGACGGCCAAACATCTTCACTGGTCGCCGGTCGGGAGGATATTTGACCGCTGAGAGTCATTTGTTTCACAAAATTCTCTCAACCTCCGACTCAAAGCCACTATGTATAGAACCGAATTCGGATAGGGTGCTGCAGACTGAGCAATAGAGCTTGCTGACGTTTATTCACCTCTCTCTTTCAAGCTTGCAGGCGGGATAGGATTTGTTTTCATCGGGAAACCTTTCCTGATGACAACAAATCCTATTCCGCCTGCATGTTTGAAAGAGAAAGGTGAATAAACGTCAGCAAGCTCTATAGTCCCAGAAATCACACTCATCATCACTAGCTGCTTCTGCCCCCCAGGAACCACTCACATCTTCCCATGCTTCACACGGTGGAATATAGAGCTTGCTGACGTTTATTCACCTTTCTCTTTCCAACATGCAGGCGGAATAGGATTTGTTGTCATCAGGAAAGGTTTCCCGATGAAAACAAATCCTATCCCGCCAGCATGCCTGAAAGAGAGAGGTGAATAAACGTCAGCAAGCTCTATTGCTTGAATCTTCTTGAAAATCACTCCCATCACTAGCAGCTTCATTTACACTACGGTTTGGCACTTTTTTTCCAGCTTCACGCTTGATGGCAGCTTACTGGGCCTTGGTTTTTCGCGGCATTCTTCGCAGTAACACGTCAATTGAACTTTTATCACCCACAAAAACTTACGTTCAATGAGTCATGTACATTATTGAACCGACTGATGCTTCGAAACGTAAACAAAAAACATATGATCGAGCATATGGTGTTTTCTCGTCAGTGTGGCCGAACATCCTGCTTCCAGCGACTTCACAAAATGAAATAAAATAATGGATGATGCTATTGCACGTTATTACGTGGATGAGTATTTTACATTTACTTGAATCAATTATGCTAATACAAAAGAACTTTATGAAACACTCATAAATGTTTATTTGTTTAGAATAAACGGTCATTTTATTAACTTTGTTTTGAGTAATGGCAGCGCACTCCTGGCAATGCTGGCCAATGATTGCAAGGCTCACACATGCTCGCTAGGATATTGCCACACATAATGCAATGTATTAGTATAGCAGCCGTGGTGTACCGATTGCATTTTATGAGTTCATAAAGTGATTTAATAAAACGCAGTTTTCTTTTATTTAAGTTAATGAACAGTGATAAATGTGCCCAATATACATTCTTTGAGAACATATCGTGCAAGTGGAATACATTTCAAGGGAAATTTTGGTGCGCGAGTGAAAGAAAAAAGCCGTTGAATTGTCGTGTTGCTGGGGGCGATATCCCATGCAAAACAGAATAAATTAGTGTTAGTGCTGAGCCGTGGGAGCATAATTTATTTTCTAAAACAGTTTATTCCAAAATATGATGATATTATCGCCTGTAAAAGGTAAATGGTAATAGAATGATGTTTCAGAATTTGCCTGAAATGTTTAGAATTGTGATAATGTATCTATTTGGGCCGTAGCAAGCCTTTGAACTTGGTGGCGGTTTTTTATCCTCGATTTCGAGCCTTGTCAATGATTAATGATGATGATACTTTTAGAGGATGGAGGTTAGTTTCCTCTTAAATGAAATGCACAAGCTTTCGTTGTTTCTGTTTGTCGTATCCAGCACGTTTTTTACATCTTTTAGCAAGTGCTCGATGTTCTCAAAAAGTAATGACACTGAAGATAACTTCTTCAGGTCGGCTATAATACGATGGTTTGCGTCCGTCTGCATACGAATAGCCTTTCCAAGCTCTTCCTGTTGATGAAGCATTATGCGCACATCGGCCTCTTTCCGTAGAATTTCCTGGCAGTTTGCACATAAAGGAGCCATAAACGCAGTGATTAGCTCCTCCCGATGTCGTTGCACTCCGATACAGGCTGCGTGGAAACGCTTATTGCAATAGACACATTTCCACAAGAAGTGATCATCGTTGATATTGCAGGATTTAACACCACACGGCATGATGAGTAATTTCAATTTCACACGACACGGTGGTTCGATAACGCGCGCGACGAATATTTATGTTTAAAAAAAAGGTTACTTAAACAAAAAGTTACTTGCGAAGCACGAGAAGCGCACAACGCGTTGTGTCGTCGAGGTTGACAAAAAATATATACAATTTAAATTGCGGACCGTACCGAAAAGACGTCCACACCTCACGACTGTCCGTGGAAGAAAAAAAATACTCTGATATGACCGTTACAAAGTTTTAAACAAGGCAGAAAGCGAAGATATACGTCTGTTCTCTGTGGTTCGAGTATCCAGTGGGAGTGGTGATTGTCGGATTTGCCGACGACATTACGCTCGAAGTCTACGGTGAAACGATCGAGGAGGTAAAGTTGACTACCAACCACTCGATCAAGGTTGTGGAGGCATGGATGCGGTCCAGGAAACTGGAGCTGGCTCACCACAAGACAGAGGTGACGGTTGTTAACAACCTGAAGTCGGAGCAGCAGACGGAGATCAGTGTAGGAGACTGTACTATCCTGTCAAAGCGCTCCATCAAACACTTGGGCATGATGATCGACGATAAGCTTACCTTCGGTAGCCACGTCGATTATGCCTGTAAAAGAGCCTCCACAGCTATTGCGGCACTGTCCCGGATGATGTCCAATAGCTCTGCGGTGTACGCCAGTAAGCGCAAGCTTCTGGCTAGTGTTGCTACATCCATACTTAGGTATGGCGGCCCGGCGTGGGGCACCGCGCTAAGTACTAAATGCTACCGACGGAAGCTGGAAAGTACTTACAGGCTTATGTGCCTGAGGGTTGCGAGCGCGTACCGTACCGTGTCACACGACGCTCTCTGCGTCATTACTGGTATGGTGCCTATCAGCATTGTTATCAGTGAGGACATGGAGTGCTTCGAAATGCGCGGCACAAGAGGCATACGCAGGGCTGTCAGGATGGCCTCTATGGTCAAATGGCAGCGCGCGTGGGACAGTTCCACCAAAGGAAGGTGGACCTATAGGTTGATACCGAGGGTAGATAGTTGGATTAATAGGCGCCATGGGGAAGTCACATTCCACCTGACACAGGTCCTTACAGGTCATGGTTGCTTCCGACAGTATCTACACCGTTTCGGGCATGCGGATTCTCCCGAATGCCCAGTGTGCAATGGTTTAGAGGAAACGGCGGAACACGTTTTGTTCGTGTGCCCGCGTTTTCGCACAATGCGTGACCGCATGCTTGCCACATGCGGGGAGGACACAACTCCGGACAACTTGGTCCAGAGGATGTGTAGGGATGAGTTTAGCTGGAACGCCGTTTCAACGGCTATTACCCACATCGTCTGGGAGCTACAGAGGAGGTGGCGCGTGGACTCGGAGAATGGCTAGTCCAGATGCAGTACAAGAGGTGGTCCAGGGGTTCGGAGTCGGCTTCGTAGGTCATACCGGTGCCCTGCGGTCGAGATCGACCCTTACAGCGATTAAGTGGCCGCGGAGAGGAAGTCCCGGTAGCGGTGCTGTCGTGGCGCCGGTCTACTGGGTTGGATCCGAGCCCGCGGTTGGAAAGGTCAGATCGGGTTGCACGTGGGCATCAGTTCTTGATGTCCGCTCAGCAGTAGGGCGCGGGCGGGGTTGACTCTGCCCGCCTTCTGAGGACAAAGAGAGTGGCGAGGACCACTCGGGAAACTGGCTAAGCGCCAGCATGCTACCGTGATGGACTCTCCAAAGCGAGTCATCGATGTTCGTTGCTGCAGGCTACGCAGCTAACCTTGTGGGTGCGATGTGCACTAGCCCCTCTCTGAAGCAATACCTTCTTGGTGGTTCCGGAGAGACGTAGGGTTTGGCGACCATAGGAATGGTTTAGTGGGTACGAAGAGAGAGTAGTCCTGGATTTTACTTTTGTTGTAGAAGACGGCCTGTCAGACCTACACTACCCTAACCTTCTGTCAGGGTGTCTGTTGAGCAGATTATCCCCCTATGGTTTAGAAGGAAAAAAAAAAGAGAACAGACGTCTATCTTTCCTTTCTGCCTTGTGTAAAACTTTGTAACGGTCATATCAGAGTATGTCGTTATGCTCGCGTTGCGTGGCGCTAGCGTCCCATCACTTAAATTGTTGTGTTGTCATTTCAGTTTCCAGTGCTCGCCGTTTTTGACCGTTTGGCGCTCGTGTCGCTTTGTGGGTTAGTGTATTTTATCGATGAACACTGCCATCGTGGGGTCAAATCGACTTTATATGTGGGGCAGTCTCCATTGTGGCGCTGAGATACACTTAAATCCTTTACACACGATTTCGACGTATTTTTGTTCGAGCTTAAACGCCTCCCGCATAGAAAAATACAATTTGCCATAACGTTCAAACAACAAACTTCATCCAACTCTTAAGGTCACATTTTCCCAATGTGTTAAGTGTAAGTTGAACAATAAGAAACCCAAAGCTGTAGACTATTACCAACAGTTTGAGAACATCATGTCAGTTGGTTACAAAATGTTGTAGTACCCAGATATTGTTTAACGACATGCGAATGAAAACTGATGTGCAATGGTGGAAATATGGAGTCACATCACGACAAATAGTTGATTTTTATATTTGCACAACACACGCATACATTGACTTTTTACTATAGATTACATTTTTGCAACAATTTGCTAAATTGTTGCGCCTAATTGTATTTGTGAGCAACAGTATTGAAGAAAAAATCGTTTTTTCTCAAACTTTTGGCTTGCGTTCGTGAGCTTACGCTTCCTCATTTCACACGTAATATTCCACAAAAGCTTGTCTGAAAAAAAAAATCGTTGAGAAAATGCGGTATAATATTACATACATATATTTTTTATGACATTCCTTTATTATTGCGCAACAAAGTGCACCGATAATACAATTTTATCATTTAATTTAATACTTTTTATCAAGGTTTTCATAATCTTAAAAAAAAACGTATTTGAAATTTCTTACTATACTTTTTTGGGATATGCCCTTTTCAAAAGTTACTGTTGTTGTGCCAGCTGCGGCAAGCGCGAGCTGATGGATCACAACCTGAAAATCACAACAGGACGGCAACAAAATTCTGATGGCCGATGGCCAAACCATCCCCGAGGACTCCTCCTCCTGGATACAGCGATTACGAACATCGAGGGACACATGGATTTCTAAAGGTGAGTAAGCTTTCACTTCTTTGGAAGATTTTTTAGGCTCAAAGTCTCTTCACTTTTGATTGCAGGTTGCGGGAAAAGTATCGGACGCTGAAAATTCGCAGCGCACAATCGTGGTAAAAAGTGATCCGCATATTACCATCCTACCCGATTCCGGTTCCATAGCAACAGCAACCACCACAGCCTCAACCAACAACTGCTGATGTTTAGTAGAAGCTACCAAAATATGGAAGCGGATTGCTTCCGGTGAACGCAAGAACTTCGTCAGCAGCATCGGAGTCTGATTTTGACTGCAACTATGGTCTGCAATTGCAGCTGCTCTCTCGCGTTTACACGGCTGATTCTGCTGGACGAGAAGCTGGCAAATGACAACAAGCTTCACAACGTCATACCAACCGGCACACTGAACGAAAACGCCCGCCGTACAAAGAATGATTCTTCATTCAATGCGGTACAGACCCGCAAAATCTGAATTTTAAATGATTTCTCAGCAGAATGATTTGACTGCCTTCGATTGAACCAAAATCATCCTGTAATAAAACTAAAATTGACACAATTAATGAATGATTTTTCGCTTGGGGTTTGTTGTGAATGATTATCATCAAAAAACCATCGGAAAGTATATTCCTCTATGCTTCATACCGAAAATCATTCAATCGCTGAATGAAAATCCCCACAATTCAAAATATGAATTGTCATTCAATCGTGTGCTCAATCCAGGGTTCACTCGGTGATTCCTAAAACTGAATGACAATCGCGATCGAATGATTTACTGAACAATAATGACGGATTCTTGTTTACTTTTTGTATTCTAATTGTCTGCATGTTCCCCATTCTGAAAGTAATTTAATTTAAGATTGTTTTTCATTTTGCTGTTGGTGCGCCATCCTTTGCCAGTTTATAATGGCAAAATCAACGTTGAAGTGGTCGCGGAAAAAAATGCGTCGTGCAAAACTTTTCGACTGTGATGCAGAATAGTGATATATTTATAATGTGTATTAATATAAAATGTGATTTCTGATAATAAAAACCAATAAAATTCAAATTAAAAATAATTCACATACATCAAAGTTTGTTCTATTGTTATTTTCCAAACAACTAATATTACAACCATTTCAACGAGTTCGAGCGAAATTGACTTCAATTGAAATCAGATTCATTCTAACTTGTTGTGATGGTTGTAATATTAGTTGTTTAATTAAGAATTTAAATCAATTTAAATTGTAGACTGCAGTGAACAATGTCTATATACTTTCGTAAAGATTTTCATTCTCATTTCAACCGGTAAACTGAATGGGTTTTGAATGAAAATTATCCATGTCCAGATTTGTTTTGATTCTGAATAGTATGATTATAGTGGTCGCTTTGGATGATTTTCATACCGTCTGTTTTGATTCTGTCAGATCAGCTCTTGAATGACAAAAATCCAAAAATCATCTGATTTTAGGCATGGGGCTCGGATGAGGCAATTTTCATTCAATTTGTGGCGGGGATTTTCGTTCAGTGCACGCGATCCAGACAACTCTTTTGTGACTGTAACTTACAACACAACTCAGCCTTGTAAGAAACGCAGTTCCGGAGGTGACTCACCTCAGGTGAGTTAACATTTCATAAATGTATTTACCTTTGCATTCAATTTACACACCAAAACCTTACATGTTGTAGGGAGAACTGCACTTCTCGCAAAGGTGGCAAAATGCTATTCGCAAAGTGAATGAGCTTGTCAAATAACTGGAGGAGGAGGCTGTTAAGTGACCCATACATTCGGAAGGAGCACATATCCCGTCAGAAACTACCGATGAAAGCGCCTAAATGCTGAATGCCAAACTATGGCAGCATTGCAAACGAGGTTCCTGATGATTCTCCAGGATCACCATGCGCACCACGGAGATGAAAACAGGATCTTAAACGGCATCAAGGCGCAACAAAAATACGTCCCAAAAGGATGTCTAGTTATAGATTTTTGTTTGTATGTTTGTAGCGGAACCATATTCCTTTATTTTTTGTAAATGAGAATACACATTATATTCATTCTTACTTTTTTACTTGAGCCGTGCTTTCCAAAGCAATCTGTTGTTTTTGAGTAACAGTTTTCGCAAACAAACAATTTATTTTAAATCTCATCAAACCAAAATATACATTGATTATATTGTAATTCAAACTTCAGCGAAACAGGTTAGTTTTTATTAATAGACACAAAAAATTGTTTGTTTGCAAAAGCGGTTACTCTAAAATAGCAAATTAAATGTAGTAAAAACTAATTTCAACAATATAGAGTATTGTTTATTGCAACATATTGCACAATAAATGAACAATATAGTTTAAAGCCACATTTTTGCGTCAGATTTATTGTAAAACTATAACACTACAACTTGGTTTACTATAAATATCCCGAAAAATGAACTATAAGTGAACAATCTAGCATATTGTTTTGCGAAAATTTTGTTCGAGAAAAATGCTGATTTTTTATTGTAACCTAACTTAACAGCCTATTCACCATATTGTCAAATGGCCCATTACAATTTGTCATATTGTATGTTACAATATACACACTCTACACCTTAGTGTAAAAGCAGATAACATGTGATGCTGTTAAAGTTAGGTTGGTGATGGTTGTGGATTATATGCGAGTTTGTGCGCTTATAGTTTACAACTATGCGGGGTTCTCTGTGACACGGTTTAGGAGAAGCATCGATTTTCGCGTGTCAAAAATTCCGATTTTCAACTACACGGAGAAAAGCGAATATGCATTTTAGCTTATTGAATAATAAAAAATATTATTTATGCCGTTTTAACCTTCGCAATGCATAAAAAATATGCACCACATCATTTTTATTATGCTCTGTTTGGCATATCTGGCTTTTATTGAATCTCCGTGAACATCAAGTCATTGATGTTATATTGCTGACTGCACCCCAAATTGGACTGACACAATAGTGTGCACACACCTTCAAAGTGTGATTGCAGCGCAAGGACACGTCGGATCGAGTTGAGGTCTTCGGTGCACTTATTCCTTGTAAATGGAGAAATAAATGCACCGAAGACGTCGAGACGATCCGATGCAAATGTGCACTTTTATCACACTTTTTAGGCGTACCAAAAAAAGTGTGATAGTCCAATTTGAGATGTAGTCTGCAATACTTGGGCCTTAACAACATTTTAACTGGTCAACCGGCAGCGGCCGCCATCGCGTAGTTGTTTTCCCGGTACGAACAACACTTTTCCAATCCAAATCCAATCCAAATCCAATCCAAATCCAATCTAAATCCAATCCAAATCTAATCCAAATCCAATCCAAATCCAGTCTAAATTCAATCCAAATCCAAATCCAATCCAAATCCAATCCAAATCCAATCCAAATCCAATCCAAATCCAATCCAAATCCAATCCAAATCCAATCCAAATCCAATCCAAATCCAATCCAAATCCAATCCAAATCCAATCCAAATCCAATCCAAATCCAATCCAAATCCAATCCAAATCCAATCCAAATCCAATCCAAATCCAATCCAAATCCAATCCAAATCCAATCCAAATCCAATCCAAATCCAATCCAAATCCAATCCAAATCCAATCCAAATCCAATCCAAATCCAATCCAAATCCAATCCAAATCCAATCCAAATCCAATCCAAATCCAATCCAAATCCAATCCAAATCCAATCCAAATCCAATCCAAATCCAATCCAAATCCAATCCAAATCCAATCCAAATCCAATCCAAATCCAATCCAAATCCAATCCAAATCCAATCCAAATCCAATCCAAATCCAATCCAAATCCAATCCAAATCCAATCCAAATCCAATCCAAATCCAATCCAAATCCAATCCAAATCCAATCCAAATCCAATCCAAATCCAATCCAAATCCAATCCAAATCCAATCCAAATCCAAATCCAATCCAAATCCAATCCAAATCCAATCCAAATCCAATCCAAATCCAATCCAAATCCAATCCAAATCCAATCCAAATCCAATCCAAATCCAATCCAAATCCAATCCAAATCCAATCCAAATCCAATCCAAATCCAATCCAAATCCAATCCAAATCCAATCCAAATCCAATCCAAATCCAATCCAAATCCAATCCAAATCCAATCCAAATCCAATCCAAATCCAATCCAAACCCAATCCAAATCCATTCCAAATAAAATCTAAATCCAATCCAAATCCAATCCAAATCCAATCCAAATCCAATCCAAATCCAATCTAAATCCAATCCAAATCCAATCCAAATTCAATCCAAATCCAATCCAAATCCAATCCAAATCCAAGCCAAATATAACTAGTTCCGATTTGAACAATCCCAGTTCAAGCATTCACAGACAACCAAAGCAAGATACAAGAACTACGCTTAATGAATCACAGATCTTACCTGCGTGGTGGATGAAAGAGCTTCCAATGAATGACACTCTCACAGAGAGAGATTCAACACTGTGAATGAATCCAACCTCAGCAGAGATGGGTCCGGGTAAGTAAAAACATGGACTGGGCCTCGTTCAACTGCGCGCGCGTTCACCAAGTCAGTATCGAGTGAACGGTCCCAGCGCACAGTCGTAAAAGTTGCCCGAGTTTATCCAGTTGGCCAGGTTGTACATGTGAGAGGACGGAACAAGCAGTTTCCAGAGGGAACACACTGCAACCAACGCGCGCCGCCACATCAGGAGAAAACGAAAGAACGAGACAGAAGATAAACAGGTCTTCTACGCTACAATCAAGTCACCGCCGCAGCAGTAGGGCAGGGCAGCGCAGTGTGCAACCACAACACACCTGTTTGTTATTTTGTGGAAGGTGGTGGTATTATTTTAGTGGAAGCAGAAAAGCGTGCCAGGTGAAAATGCATATTTAATCGAAGCAATTAAAAACCATCGAGTTCGCATTTTAATAAGCAGTGAAAGGGGTCTGTGATAACGGAATACTGCAGTGAAGTACAAAGGGAGCGTGACAAAATTCTTCACGATCGCAGGGTGCGTACACACGGTTTAGAAAACTGCGCTTCAAAAATAGATCTCTCAGCACGCTGGCGGAAGATCTCCGAAGAGTAGAGACGCGTACAAAACGGTATAGGTGTGTGCATTTGGGCAGTGTTTAGGTGGTGCACGGAAGGAGAGGCAGCGAGAGAGATCGCAAGATTCCCGTTTTGTTTTGAGTGTGGTGTGCGGTGCAAAAGTGTCACACTCTAGGCACCGTAGTAGCGGCGAAGTGTATTTAGGTTTGAAGTCTCGGGAAGAGAAAGTTTCCAATAAGTGTATTGAAGCAGCCGCTGCCGCAACCGCGTGGAATCGTAGCCAGCCATGATGACCGAAACGGTGGTAACGGTGGATCAGTCACAGGCAGCGCCGCCTACTGCGGCCCAGCACGGGCAAGCCAAACCGGATAACAGCTTGAACTGGATAAAGTTCAACTTTCAGTACTTCCAGTCCATCCCGGGGATTTTGAAACTGGTGCAGCTGGTGAGTTTCCTAATGTTTCACGTTCGATATCGTTATCTAATTCGGAATTTATCAGCTGACAAACAGAAAAAAATAAAGCATCATCTCTGCAAACAACGTTACAAATTCAGACGCCCAGTAGATAAGATTAGCAGGCGGGTATCGCGCTATGATTGAAAGCAAGAGCCGATGACAAGCGCTGATTAATCGAAGCCGAAAATTTTCGTGGCAACCGGCAACCGTGCAGGTGACAAAAGTCAACAAAAGTGACACTTTTGTTGTCAGATCGCTTAAGGACAGACTTGTTAGAATTCCGAAATGGTCGCCACAATGGCCGACTTTGGCATCTATTCACGATTTTGAGCGCACAAATGTCTTCGTAAATAAAACCAGCGCACCTGATCTTCTTATTTTAAGCTTATTACAAAGGAGCACGAACAGAATAATAAAATGCACTGCTGTTCGAAGCTTGCTTCTTGGGATTTGTGCGTCTGAAATGTTGATGCACTGTTGAAGCGGGATTTCAAGACGTTTGTCCTTAATAGAGCCCCATTAGAGGCCGTTAGTTTTTGTGTTAGTATGAAATGTTATCTTAGTTTTTCCAGTTAGGAAAAAAAATGACGAGGGATGACATTCTTCGACAACTACAAAATTCAAAATCGAGCATGTAACGAAAAGTGGTAA
>NW_026917557.1:0-25000 GCF_035046485.1 Aedes albopictus
CCATAACATCCCTGTGCTGGAATGGCCGGCATGCAGTCCCGATTTGAATCCAATCGAGAATGTTTGGGGCTTGCTTTCTGGCAAAGTTTATTGTCAAGGAAGAAAGTATGACACGGTGAAAGAATTAAAGTTAGCGATTCAGGATGAATGGTCTAAACTTGATCCGAATGAATTGAAATCGTTCATTACTTCTATGCCAAAACGTTTGCAAGAGGTTATTTCTAAAAAGGGAAATGCAATAAATTATTAATTTGTTATTTTCTTGAATTGAAATTCGATAAATAAAAAATAATGTTGAAATAATTGATCTTGTCTTTATATTTATTTCCCATGAGAAAAAATAAACTTTTAAATTGTTTTGAAATGACTCGCCTCAAAGGGAAAACTACTGATGATGAACATTTTACTTGCTGCTGAGCATGTATTGGAAAACATTTGGTTTACACAGAATCGATTGAAAAATGAAAAATTTCAGAAAGTAGTTTGTCTTTATATTTATTTCCCGCACTGTAGTTCGTCAGATGACCAAAATATATTAACAGTAAAAACCATGTAATGTATTTTGGACACCTCCTATTTTAAGCGTTCTAGATGAATGTTAAGAGATTGGCTGCCTAATGCTTCTTTATTGAATATCTTTCATTGCAAAAAGGCTTTTAAATTTCTTACAATTATTAAGTAAACCATTTTGAGGTGAATATTGTTTGTCACTATGAAGTGTATGTCGTCTTGCATACCTGTGCATTTGAATGGTTTTAGTTAAATAATTTACATTTTCGATAATTTTGAAGTAAATTCTTAATTGTTATGCGCATTTTTAACGTAAGTCATCAGAATGGGGTCTATTTGATCCAATAATTGATATTGAGAAGTATCTACTTTTATTGGCTCTCCAGAACAAGGCATACATCGCCGTGCATGTCCAAATTATATACATGTCCAAATTATATTTTTTACCCTAGTACTAGATTTGAGCTGAATTTTTGTATGGTGAGAAGGTCAATTCTCCGTTTCTGCCATTGAAAGGTGCAAAATGCGTGGGTATTATGATTCATTGCCTAATTTGATGCTGTTTGAGCAAAACTTTGGATACCTATGTTGTTAATGTTGCAAGAAATGGAGAAAACAACAACACTGTTGCCCAAAGTTTTGCTCAAACAGCATCAAATTAGGCAAGGAACCATAATACCCACGCTTTTTGCACCTTTTTATTGCAAAAACGGAGAATTGACGTTCTCACCATACTATAATTCAGCTCATTACTACAAATCTAGTACTTCACTGATCTGTCCTATTCCGTTCCGACTTCGTTTGTTCCAGTTTCGGCGCCGTCAAACGACACAAGCCCCATCCCGACTGCATAGTATCGGCCGCATAAAAAAACGACGCAGGCACCGCACAGTGGTTCCAGTCCCATATAAGGGCGGCCATAAATATGACTTTATCGAGTTTTATGATGAAACCACTAAATTTGATGGATATTTGCTTTCCAATTGCGTTTTTGTATTGTTTATTAAAAATGGGCTCAATCGAGTTTTTGGCCTTACGGAGCCGAAATTCATTATTTTGCAGTTTTGGTTACCAACTGTTTTGGATATACTAATATTAGTTTAGGCGGTCCACGGTAGTTAAAACTGCTTGAGAATAGTGAAACACACATAATGTAATGGATAAAGAGCATAAAAGTTGGAAAAAAAGTGTTCCGTACATTGCAATGCGGGAGGTATTTGTTAGTTTTTGTGCAAATTGAATGTACGACACGTAAGTAACTACCACCAATCTGGTCGCAAACGGTTGCAGCTAAATTCGCCAGTTAATCATTGTTTAAGATTATAGGGAAGTTTTATAGAAGAACGTCCGAAGGGGTCGGAAGGGAAAACATTTTTTTCGGCATGTTGAAAAATTTTAGTTTTTAGTACTTTGTGAAAAAAACATCTAATTCAGTCACACTTATTCAAATAAAATGATAAAGAATGGCATCTTAATTTGTGATTAACATCGATTTTAACTATGTAAGAATCGAACATAATCAACCAAATACATGTCGAATGGATGAGGCTTTTTAATGGACCGATAAATGCATAGGACTGAAATTAGAAAAATTCAAATAAAATATCTACTCAAGAACATCTACTTTCATGAGTTCTGCTGAAAAGTTTCGGCATACATTTGATGAAAGTAATGATTGTCCCTAGTTATTGAAGCATTAAACTTGATGTTTTCGCAATGATATCAAAATTTCATTGAGGTCAAATTTTTGGATTAATGACCTATGGCGGAACCCTTGTGCACCGTCCCGGCAGTGTCCGATTCTATTCCTGTACCGGCTCCGTTTAGCGACGAGTGATTAAAAAACGTGTTGAAATTGAAAAAAATAATTTCTAAGTAACATCCGATTGCACGCTATCATTCTCATTCCAGCTCAACCGGCTGCGGCATTCCTCGTCTCGGATCCGTTCGATCCCGTTACGGCTTCAATCCTGTTCCGGTCAAACGACACCAGCACCACCCCAATCGCATCTTTCTGTGCTATTTAAAATTCTTCATAGTAATTACTATAGAAACATATTTTGCCTTAGGGTCATCATTAAATCACCTCCGACATGGCTGCATTGTTTTTCTTTAATCCACCATAAGCGATGCGCACCCGAAACCATGATTCGAAATCTCAAAAATATAATTTAGGTTTATGATTTCAGGAAAAAAGTAACGCATTGGTAGCGTTATGGGACAATGGATCATACTATCATGATTAAAAATCATGGTGTATTTTTATAAAACGAAAATATACTAGGCTCATGAAGTCATGAGTCGTAGTCGTTTTTATGATTTTTGGGAGCAGAATTTTCCCGTGAACCAAATGAATGACCGAAATGAACCTGATCATCGGACAGATAACCGTGTAAGCTACCGATACTGACCAATCTTGCACGATGGGTGGAATCTCCACGTTCGCCTACAGTTTCATTACAGCGCAAGTCTCGGCGTCCTGGGCGGGTTCCGCAATACCGGGCTTCCAGTCTGCCATTGAACCTCAACAAGTATCATAAGCCCCAGCATTTAACCACTCTTCACGGCCACGAAGAACGCCTCAGATATTCCAGCCGTATTTCTGATATTGAAGGGGAAAGGTTGGGACCTTGGACGTCCCTACGACAATCAAGTTGTTATTTTTGCTAACGCCGTGACGACATACAACGAGTTCAGTTATTGAAAATTAATCGCTCTAACATTGTTTTTCCTCACCATTGTAGTAATTTATTCGTAAATACAGTTTTTAATGTGTAAATTTATTGCGTGTCGCATTTAACTATTACAATTCCGAAACGGTCACCTCGGATTCTTGCGACCTGAAGAAATATTCTAGATGAATGCTGATAGGAACCTTTGAAGGAGTGGTACGAAGTGATCGAGGCGTGGTGGTGCTGGCAAATAAGATATTCGGCGTTGGATGAAGCTTGAAGCCAAGAAAAGCTAAGCAGTGGAAACAGCTTGGTAGTGAATGAGTTGGATACTACGAGGAGCGTGTTCTACAGCACGTCTCCAAATGCAGAATAATTGGCCAAACGATGCTGCGAGTCACAGCTCGGGTTATTGCGCGGATGGATTGCCTGCAACGGAGGTCAGGATCCATAGGAATGTTACTTACCTTACCGGTGAGACTATGGCCTGAGTGTCCTCATCTGTACATAGCAGCTGTCTCCATTCTACTCGGTCCATAACTGTGTGTCTCCTGTTCCGCACTCTGCGAAGCGTCCACAGATCGTCCACCACTTGATCAACCCATCTAGCGCGCTGCACACACCACGTCTTCTTGTACCGGTCGGATGACTCTCGAGAACCATTTTAGTCGAGTTGCTATCCGACATCATGATGACGTGACATGCACACCGTTGCCTCCAGATTTCCGCGGTGTAGACGATGGTTAGTTCTCTTTGCAGCTGATGCAGTTCGTGGTTCATACGCCTTCTCCAATTCCCGTCTTCCATCTGCACTCCGCCGTAGATGGTATGCAGCACCTTCCGTTCGAAAACTCCAAGAACGCGTTGGTCCTTCGCACGTAGAGCCCGATTAGTACGATTTCCTGCCACAATTCATTTCATTTATTTAGTTTACATCAAATTCATGATAATACTGAATCAACAATTTGCCGCCATAATACTCGATTTACAGCTGCAGCTCTCCAACGTCGGTAACGCCCAACACTCGTCAGATCACGCTCCACCTGGTCGCCCATCGGGCTCTCTGCGCTCCACGCCTTCTTGTGCCAAGCGGATCAGTTGCAAACACCAGCTTTGCAGGGTTTTTGTCCGGCATTCTTGCAACATGCCCTGCCCACCATATCCTTCCGGCTTTGACCACCTTCTGGATGCTGGGTTCGCCGTAGAGTGCAGCGAGCTCGTGGTTCATCCTTCTCCGCCACACACCGTTCTCCTGCATACCGCCGAAGATCGTCCTTAGCACGCGTCGCTCGAAAACTCCGAGTGCTTGCAGGTCCTCTTCGAGCATCGTCCATGTCTCGTGTCCGTAGAGGACCACCGGTCTTATTAGCGTCTTGTACGTGGTACATTTGGTGCGGGGGTGAATCTTTTTTGACCGCAGTTTCTTCTGGAGCCCATAGTAGGCACGACTTCCACTGATGATGCGCCTTCGTATTTCACGGCTCACGTTATTGTCAGCCGTTAGCAAGGTACCGAGGTAGACGAATTCTTCTACCACCTCGAAAGTATCCCCGTCTATCGTAACATTCCTGCCACAATGCGTCCCTGAATTTCTCTGCTGGTGTCGTTGTCGGCGGTCACCAGTGAGCCCAAGTACACGAATTCTTCAACCGCCTCGATTTCATCACCATCGATAGAAATTCGGGGTGGCGGGCGCGGTGATTTCTCCCTGCAGCCCTTTCCATCATGTACATTAATGTCATCAGCGAAACCAAGCAGCTGAACGGACTTCGTGAAAATCGTTCCACTCGTGTTTATCGATTTACTGTACTCCAGTAGTCCTCGAGAGGGGCTGCTCGGAGCTCGCCCTCGTCTGTCAACGCTGCCTCAAGATTTTGCACGTATGCTGAAGCTTAATCCGGTCGCTTCAGTCGCTCTAAATTCTCTCGAGGCGGTCGCTAGTACCGTAAATTTTGATGACGAAAAGTTTTGGGCCCATTGTGACCATCCAAGTCGCACCATGTATCCTGTCCTACACACCTCTTGGAGCACTGCGATGCCAAACCCGCAATCCTTCAATAGATCAGCGAGTATGCGGGTGCTCCCAATGAAGTTGAAAAATCGGCAGTTCCAAGTACCGAGTTTTTGATCGCAATCCTGTTTGTTTGCTAAACCTGTTGAAATCAGGGGGATGACGAAGGGCCAGAATCATCTACCCAGCATTCAATTCAACATGGCGTCCAATGTTTTGTTTTGATTGCTTAATTCATGGAAAAAATGCGCTGGAAACATCGACGCTTCTTCGCTGCTACATATAATATCGTGCTAAGTGATAAAGAAAGAGAAACAATCATCAAAAACAACAATTTCGTTTAAAATGTGTAATTTCTGAAATAAGCACTAGCAACACACCCGAAAATCAGGAGCAAGTTAGGGTAAACCGACCAGAAAGTGGGTACCAAAACGCACCGTACCAAAAATAATGATGGGTGGAGCGGCGATGTACCGAGTTTGACAGCCGTGTCACCCCACTGGTTGAAATTGGTCTCTGCGTATAATTGTGTTGATAATGTTTACATTGCTTATATAAGAGCTTAACTCGTAGTATAGAAGAGACTCGGTATGTTCTTTCTGCCTGATTTAAGGTCAAGTCTTCTCACCCTTGAATGCCATTTTCAGTCATCTGTCAGTGGGAGTCCTCAACGTATTAATTAGTGCGTGTCTTATATGACATGCACTTTACATCTAACTGCGCGGTACTTGTAGTTGTTGCTGGTACCGTATGCAGGTGGATTCTAAAAATACCGCTTCGACCAGTTAGGTCCAGCCAGCCAGCGGCGTCACACACAATCCATATAGGCAGGCTCTAGATAGCGATAAGTCCATGTAACGGATTCCGTCAATTACATCTGCCAAGTGCGTTGAGATGAGGCATTCTACAAATAGCTAATCAGTAAAGGAGATCAACTGAATTGTGTGTGGGAAGATCGGAGTGAAATGTGACTCCCAGAAAAGAGTGTCGTACATTAGATGAAAAGTAAAAGTACAGTAAAGTACATCTATTGTTTAAAAGATCACTTTTAAATCACATCAACTTAGAGTTTGATTTTTTTTTTCAAAATAATTATCCATTTAAATAGGATATATGTTTTAACAACATATTGTTTGCTACATATTAGAGTTGAGCGTTTTACCTCAACGGTCTCATTTTATTCAGTTTTGCCAACGGAGAACTGTAAGTGATCGAAGAACGAAAGTTATTAATTAAATACAAAGCGCCCGTCTATGGTCGTCGCCTGCCTGTCATCCACCGGCCGTCTCGGCGGCAGCGAGGTGGCATTTAGCACATCATCGTAGAAGTCGCGTGCTCTCAATTGCTCTCCAGCAGCCGATCAACATACTTTGTCGATCAGCGCAGCCCCGCTGAAACGTGTGTTTCGTTCTGAAGTCAATCAACCGACCGGTGTTGTGTCGTCGCTTTTATGGTAATGTCGCGTGAGATTTCTTCAGATCGCAACGCAACCAGTTGAGTGCGGTTCTTTTTTCATCTTCGATGATCAATATGTTATTCATGCCGACACGAATCGTGTGCGAAAAGCTGGCACTTCCGAAATAGATAAGCGGTTTAACGCTGCCATTTTTAGCTTTCGTGGAAGTTTTGTCGAGTTTGTCCGGGACGAGAATAACTGGACTGGAAGATACAGCTGTACGTGAATTCCCCATAAGCTGATGCATTGCATGTCAATAATTGAAGCTTTATCGTATAATGTAAGTATATTCGATAAACAAGTGATCCAAACATACTGTATCACCCAGAAGTCGTTGACTTCCGAATGGTCCTAATGTTTTCCTCTTGATATTGAGAGCAACTACTCCTTCATAAATATGTACCTGTTTCAACAATCCTCAACGCGGTACAGCGTGCTATGATGCAGCCGCAGTCGCAGCGAATGTCGAGTTATGCGAATATTTGACCAATTCTAGACTTCCTTAGGGTGATGGACGTATTTCGTCCTAAGTTGAGATTTTGGCCCAACTAGGTGGTTTTTAATGCATTTATTAATGCATTTTTCTGTTCTTAGTAATGGCCCAGGTTTAGGTAATGTGGGGTTGGGAACCTTCTCCTACAGGCAAATTAGAAAACAGGACTACAGCACCGACCCACTAAACACATGCCCATTGCCACCAAACCCCACGTCTCTCTGGGACCACCTTGAAGGCAGGAGATGGGTTAGTGCATATCGCACCCTCTAGGTTAACTGCGTAGCCATGCAAAAGCGATCGATGACTCGCTTTGGGGAGTCCACAAAGGTAGCATGCTGGCGCTTAGCCAGCTTCTCGGGTGTTCCTTACCACGCTCTTTATCTCGGAAGGCAGGTAGCGACAACCACTATGCCCGCGCCCAACTGTTCTGCAAGTATGAAGAACTGACACTCCGTGCTCAGCGACCTTCCCGCATGTAAGGCTCTACCAGACAGCACACAGAAGGACGTATCGACATGGGACCTCCACCTGCCCCGACCTTACAGAGAACCCTTTTCCAACCGCGTGCTCAGATCCAACCCAGTAGACCGTTGCCAGAGGAAGAGCGAAACGAACGGCGGGTGGTGTTCGCCGCTGCAAAAGCCGCGCTTAAGACCGAGATAAGAGCAAGCAAAAAGGCCTACTTTGAGGGTCTCTGTCAGAGTGCCAATACGAACCCGTGGGGTGACGCCTACAGGGTCGTTATGGCCAAGACGAGAGGTGTGATGGCTCCTACAGAGCAATCTCCAGAGATGTTGGAGGGGATCATTGGAGGACTTTTTCCGCGTCATGATCCTAGTCCTTGGCCTCCTTTCGTAGGACAGCCGGGGACTGGGGCTGGCGATGAGGAGAGGGTCACCGATGTGGAACTTGCGGGGATAGCTAAGTCCCTTAGCGTAGGTAAGGTCCCAGATCCGGACGGAGAACCGAACCTGGCCTTAAAAGTAGCTATTGCAGAGGCTCCCGAGATGTTCAGGTCTGCTATGCAGAAATGCCTGGACGAGGGAGTTTTCCCAGAAGCTTGGAAGAGGCAGAGCCTGGTACAATTGCCAAAGGCGGGGAAACCAGCCGGAGACCCGCCGGCATATCGACCAACATGCTTGATTGACACGGCGGGGAAGGTGCTCGAAAAGATCATCCTCAATAGAGTGTTGAGGTTCACCGAGGGCGAAAATGGTCTTTCGAGCAACCAGTACGGCTTCCAGAAGGGGAGGTAAGGAATGCGTTTAATAGCGCCAGCTGGTCTGCTATTGCCGATGTGCTCTTGCGTCTGGGCCTGGGGATACCGGAGTACTTGTACAAGATTCTCGAAACCTACTTTCAGAATCGCGTACTAGTCTGCGACACGGAGGTGGGTCGGAAGTGCTTTCACATAACCTCAGAAGTCCCGCAAGGTTCCATCCTGGGTCCGGTGTTATGGAATGACAGGTACGACGAGGTGTTGCGGTTAGAGTACCCAGTGGGAGTGGAGATTGTCGGATTTGCCGACGACATTACGCTCGAAGTCTACGGTGAAACGATCGAGGAGGTGAAGTTGACTACCGACCACTCGATCAACGTTGTGGAGGCGTGGATGCGGTCCAGGAAACTGGAGCTGGCTCACCACAAGACTGAGGTGACGGTTGTTAACAACCGGAAGTTGGAGCAGCAGACGGGGATCAGCGTAGGAGAGTGCACTATTCTGTCAAAGCGCTCCGTCAAACATTTGAGCGTGGTGATCGACGATAAGCTTACCTTCGGTAGCCACGTCGATTATGCCTGTAAAAGAGCCTCCACATTGCGGCACTGTCCCGGATAATGTCCAATAGCTCTGCGGTGTAAGCCAGTAAGCGCAAGCTTCTGGCTATTGTTGCTACGTCCATACTTAGGTATGGCGGCCCGGCGTTGGGCACTGCGCTAAGTACGAACTGCTACCGACGGAAGCTGGAAAGTACTTACAGGCTTATGTGCCTGAGGGTTGCGAGCGCGTACCGTACCGTGTCACACGACGCTCTCTGCGTCATCACTGGTATGGTGCCTATCGGCATCCTTATCAGTGAGGACATGGAGTGCTTCGAAATGCGCGGCACAAGAGGCATACGCAGGACTGCCAGGATGGCCTGTATGGTCAAATGGCAGCGCACGTGGGACAGTTCCACCGAAGAAAGGTGGACCCATAGGTTGATACCGAGGGTAGATAGTTGGATTAATAGGCGCCATGGGGAAGTTACATTCCACCTGACACAGGTCCTTACAGGTCATGGTTGCTTCCGACAGTATCTACACCGTTTCGGGCATGGGAATTCTCCCGAATGCCCAGTGTGCAATGGTTTAGAGGAAACGGCGGAATACATTTTGTTCGTGTGCCCGCGTTTCGGCACAATGCGTGACCGCATGCTTGCCACATGCGGGGAGGACACAACTCCGGACAATTTGGTCCAGAGGATGTGTAGGGATGAGTTTGGCTGGAACGCCGTTTCAACGATCATCACCCATATCGTCTGGGAGCTACAAAGGAAGTGGCGCGTAGACTCGGAGAATGGCTAGTCCAGATGCAGTATAAGAGGTGGTCCAGGGGTTCGGAGTCGGCTTCGTAGGTCATACCGGTGCCCTGCGGTCGAGATCGACCTTTACAGCGATTTAGTGGCCTCGGAGAGGAAGTCCCGGTAGCGGTGCTGTCGTGGCGTCGGTCTATTGGGTTAGACCCGATCCCGCGAAGGGTGGTGAGGATCACTCGGGAAACTGGCTAAGCGCCAGCATGTTATCTTGGTGGACACCTTCAAAGCGAATCATCGATGTTCGTTGCTGCAGGCTAAGCAGCTATGCCTTCTTGTTGGTTCCGGAGAGACGAGGGGTTTGGGAATCATAGGAATGTGTTTTAGTGGGTCGAGGAGAGAGTAGTCCTGGCTTTTACTATTGTTGTAGAACACGACCTTATCCTCACACTACCCTCGCCTTCCTGCTAAGGTGTCTGTTGAGCAGATTTTCCCCCAATGGTTTAGAAAAAAAAAATGTGGTTTACAGTTGCATGATTCCGATCGTAAGCATTCCATATTCTCTTATACATTTGATATCAACCAGATTTCAACTTTGTAGTCGGACTTGGAAGGTTTGGTGTAGGTAGATGTTAAACTTCTACCTCAGGCAGAATGATTAAAACTGCAACTGTTGTTAACGTTAAGTACTTCCACGTTTCCAAGCTGAAGCCAACGGCAAAGCTGCAGATAACAATTATGACAATGGAAATAAACATGCGTTGGGTTGATAGTGATTATTCAAATCGATTAACATTGTACACTAATTAAACTAATCGTAAAACAATGTTTCCGATGGAAACACGCCTACGCATTACCGGCTGGCTGGCTGGCTACTCATAGCCACCGGCAAGAAGGGTGATCAGCTTTTTGTAGTTGATGGAAGCGCGTTGCAGAGTAGTGGGTGTGATTAAACGCTGATCTCTGTGTATCTAATCTCGATGTCGATGCCCTGGGCTGTTACACTACCATCCATTTGTTTGATTTGTAAAGTTAGGCATCTCTGGATCTATCAGTCACTTGCAGAGGAAAAGGTATCCGTTTATCATTACTCATTTTCTCTGATTTATCCATACGTCCATAGTTCCGCGTACTTTCCGGCTCTGCGCGCGCTTCGTGAGACGCCTTGACGTGACAAAGAACTTACAACTGACCCGGCGCGGTGGTGTGCCAGTTGTTATGGCTATAGGCAGGCAGCGAAGTCCACACCGCACCGTGTGGCTTGGCGATGCCTCGGAGGCATCGCCTTTGTAGCGTGCGTGCAAATATTTATACCGGCGTCGTGCCTCTGTGGTTAACGAAATTTATGAATGACTTGAATGGTCCCGGCGCAAAGTAAAGAGGTTGCTTAGTCAGCAACTTGTGGTAAATTATTGGTGGAAGAGGCTTCCAGCGATGTTTGGATTTGTCAGTTGTTCTCCGATGGAACACGTCCGGCAGGTGGGATAACTGTGCTTATCAATTGGAGACAACCCAACAAACATTTTTGCTGTAAAAGAGTGGAAAAAACGAGTCTTAAACAAACTTTAGCTTAAGAAACTGTTGTTCTTGGGAAGGACGCTTAAGGTGATGTATGGTCTACGTCCCAGGACTGGGATTCATCTTGCTCATAGCTAGACTCGAGTCTCGATCCTGTTGGGAATTATCTAGGATTGGTTTTTTTCTCAACTATTGAAGAACTGATGTATCTGCAAATTTACAATAGCATTCTATTTTACAAGAGAAAATCATTGATCATGTATAACTTATGCAATCGTGATCAACTACATTCAATTTTCAGCACAACGTCAACTTAGAAAATTCTCATTTCTCTGAAATGAATTACCTTCAGACAGTTGATGGACGGCTGTAATTAAACAGATCTACTCCCACATCAAATATATCACGATTCTCAGTGGTGATCTCAAAGGCAGATGCCGTGATTCCAGTTAGAGAGGATGGCAGGTAATTCTTCTAGATACTAGATGTATGGAGGATCCCTGTCTGCGTTTTGTGCTGACAAAATCGGAACACTTTTGGTATGTATCTTGTTCTTTTTTAAACTTGAATCCTATAAAATAGTAATTCTGGGAGAAATCCTGGAAGGAATCATTGAAAAAATCTTTTTGGAGGCACTCCGAGAGAAATTAAAGGAGATTTTTTTGTAACAATCTTTGCAATTCTCTAAGAACAAAATAGCACCAATACCTGTAAAAATTCCAGCAGCGATCTCTAGAGGTATCATATGATGAACTCCTGGAGGAATCCTTGGATAAAATCTTTGATGGAATTTCTGAAGGCATCCTTTGAGAAATCTCTGGAGCAATCGCAGTAGAATTTTCTAGAATAATTTCAGCAGGTATTTGTGAAGGGTCACAGGATAAATCGCTGGAAAAAAATCTCTCGAAAAATTCCTGGGAATACCAGCAAGATCTGCTGGGGATCCTGGGGATCCTGGGATCCCCTTGCAAGAACTTCTGGAAAAGACGCAGCAGGAATACCTCACACAAAAACCTTTCAGCACTAAAATGTGTGAGAACAACTCATAAGTTCATAATTTTCAGATCACTCAAAAAATGTGCCCAATTTCATTAAATCGGGAAATATGAAAAAAATCCTGCATGGTTTTCGGACTTGCACATTGTTGGAGTGGAAATTTTGGAGAAATATTTTTGTGAGATTGGAACTTTTTCCCGGAATTTCTTCAGAAATTATTCTGAATATTTATTCAAACATTTCTCCAGAGATCACTCCAGATTTTTTTCTGTGGCTCCTTCAAAAGCAGAAGTTCCAAAAATTCCTTCAGAAACTCCTCCTGAGCTCCCTTCAGAATGTTCTTCATGGCTTTTTTCCGGTAATTTCTCCAGCAACTCCAGCAGGGGTTGCGTGCATCTCCAAAGAAATTTTCAGGCAGTATTTGAAGAATTTCTTTAGAAAAGGGCTCCTCCGAAAATTTCTCTAAGCTTTCATGAAGAAAATCTACCAAGTAACAAATAAATGCTACAAGTATTCATTTCAAAAATAATTCCAGGGAATCTTTTAGAAACGTCTCAATGGGTCCTCCTAGAAATGTTGCAAAGATAGCTTCTGAAATCTCTCCAGAGTGGCTCTTAAGAAGTTGTCCCTTTCTAAAATTTCAAAAAAAAAAATATTTCAGAAATTCTTCAATGAAGGAATTTAAGAAATCTAGGGATTTAATTGGACATTTACTCCAAGAATACCTTTCGAAATTCCTCTTTTTCCTTCAAAAGTTTCTTTAGAATTCGTTTCTGGAAATCTTCTTTGGATTGCTTTGGAAATTCCTCCATGATTTTGTTCAAAAATACTCCAGAGTTTCTTTCAAAAAACTATTTTGAGTTTCCTCCACAAATTTTCAGAAGACATTCCATTAGTTTCTTCAGGAACTACGCCACGGATTTTTTTTTTCCGAAATTAGTCTGAGAAACTATGTACAGATTCCTTCAGAAATTCCAATGCTGGGTTATTTGACCCAATGGTCATCAGGATGAATTGCAATTCAGCAGTTATGGAACTGGAAACAGAACGATTTTCAAACCGTTGAAGTTCAGTGCTTAGTTGGACGAATGACTATTCGGCCTAACGAACTTCGACTGAAATTCCTGTGATGTTACTTTCGGAAAAACTTTCATGGGTTCCTTCTGAAATTTCTCGAGGAAAATCCACCAGAGATTTCTCTCAGAAAATCTTTCACGTATTATCAGAAGTTTCACAACACCTTCTTCTAGTAATTCGGCCAAGGATTCAGTAAGAAACTCCTCCAAAGTTTCCTTTATATTTTTTGTTCGGTGAATTCTTAAGAAAATCCTCATTATTTTAAATAAATCCGGATTTGTAAGCAAGACTTGGATCTTCAAAACCTTTCCTAGGTCCAGAACCATTTTGTGGGGCCTCAGAATGTACCCTCAAACTGGAACTAAAAACTGGGAAAAGAATATGATACTCCAAACAAAAACATTACTCGAAACCTTCTGAGTTTGACTAAAAAAGATCTGAATACTTTTTGTGGTTTAGTAACAGGTCACTGCTCAAGCAAATACTTTTTAAAACTACTAGGAATATTGGAAGATGACACTTGTCGATTCTGTAGAAGTGCAAGGAAGATTCGGAGCATTTATTGTGTAACTGTGATGCACTTTTCCATAAGAGGTGCATATATTTTGATAAGAGCGTAATACAACCATCAGACGTATGGATGACTTCTCCAAGCAAGGTTATACATTTTATTCGATCTGTAATACCTTACTGGGATAATGCCTACAGTCAGCAAGTGGAATCACTTAACTCATAGTGATATTACACACTGGCATATGGCATATATATTAAATAGGGGCCCGCCACAATAGATCAACAATTGGTCGCAGTGGAAATGTACCCAACAAGAAAAAAAAAATAAATCCTTTTAAACTTCTTTCTTGAAATTGTCCAGGAAATTTCTTGAGAAATTTAGAAATATTTCTAAAGATACTTTTTTTCTAAAGAATTTTAAATAAATCCTTCTAAACTTCTTTCTTGAAATTGTCCAGGAAATTTCTTAAAAAAATTAGAAATATTTCTTAAAATACTTCCAGAAACTATCCCAATGATGCTTTCAGAAGTTCCTCTTCAGAAATTTTCCCAAGAGTTCATGAAATCTTTAATATAATCTTGCAATAATCTTTCATTGAATTTATCAAGTAATTCATTTAAAAAAAATAGGATTTTCAGAAATTCTTGTTTCTTTACGAAATTCCTCCTGATGTTTCTCTAATCCTTCAGTAATTTCTTCGAGAAATCCTTTACAAAGCCTTCCCTTTGTTACTTAGAAACCGCCTCCAGCGGTTCTCTCCGAAAATCAGAAATTTCCTCAAGAATTTCTTTTCAAAATTTCCAAAGACGTCTGCAGAAATTCATTTAAAGTTACTTTCTAAAACTCTTCCAGGGATTTCTTTATTTCTAAGTCTAAATTTTCCTTCACGAATTGCGTTAAAGATGTTTCCAGATATTTGATATATTAAATGTATTTCAATCCAGGTATTGTATCACAGAATCTTGCATGGGTTCAGAAATTACTCCAGGATTTCCTACATGAGATAGTTTCAAAAACTCATCCAGCAGTGGTTCCTTTAGAAATTTTTCCTATGATTTTTTAAGAAATTTCTCTATGGAGACCTAAAGATACTCTTTTAAAAATGTTTCAGGTACCTTTCCAAGGATTTTGAAAGTTGGGGACTAGGTCGGGGATGAACCTGCATGGGGCTGAAAATTTCTATCGATACCTTTGGAATTCCAAACGAAGATTTCTTCAGCAATTTTATTGGTATTTCTCCACAAAATATTTAAGGGATTTCTTTTACTGGCTTTAGGATTGCCTCTATAGATATCTACGTTCCCTCCAGAAAAACGTTAGAAACTCCTCCATAGGAAATCCTCGTGGTATTCCTCCATGTATTCTCTCAGATATTCCTCCAAAATTTCCTCTAAGAATATCTCTAGATGTTAATCCGTAGATTCAGGAAGTCATTCAGAAATCTCTACATAAATGTTTCTACAGGAATACCTTCTAACATTTCTAAAGACGTTCGTTAGGATTCTCATCCTTCACTGATTCTTTTAGAAATACGTACACGAAATCTTTCAGAAAATCCTCCAGGAAAATATCATCTCAAATTTCTTTCAAAAATTCTTCCTGGGAAGTTCCTTGAAAATTCTCCTGGGATTCCTCTGTAGATACATATTTTATATCTGTATTTTTAAAGAATATATTGTAGAAAACCTCCTAAATAACATTTTTAGGCAAACAAACTAGAAGACGTTCTTAAAACTATAATAAAACCAAAATGAAGGGTATAAGGTTTTATGACGGTTCTCCAAGGCTAATTAATCATGAAAATGTATATTTGGGCTTCCATTGTTTTCTCCCAAAGTTACTCAATTGACCCTTTGGAGCCGGGACGTTTCGCTACTGCTGTCGCAGTCGCGCTGGCTTCGAACTTGTTTGTTAGGCTGGGTTTCATCGCCGGGTTCATATTGACCCCTACGGCTTCAAACGAACGTATTTTTAAAATCTGTTTTTGTACACATGTATGGATTAAGGTATTTTCTGATTTTTTTTGCAAAAACCATTTTCTTTGCGAAATTTTGCTTAAACTTGGTTTTTGGAAATATGAAAAACATTTTCCATAAAAAAAAAATCAGGAGATGCATTGATCCATACTCTACATGCTAACGAAAACCGATTAAAAAAATATTGCTTTGTTATTTAATAATAAATCAAAAACCAAATAATGAGAAAATGCATCCGGTTTCGCCGTAATTAAAAAAAAATCCTCCAAGTATTTTCGAAAACTGCTGCAGATTTCTCCAGAAATTACTCCAGGAATTCCTTCATGATTTTCTTTCGTAAAATCCTCCAGTGGTTCTTTCGGGTTTTTCCAGGGATTCTATAAGAAATTCCTCCAAAGTTTCTGCTGGTAATTCCCCAAGTATTTTGAAAGTCTTCAATGGATACCTTCAGGAATTTCTACGGAGATTCATCCAGGCTAGCCTTACTCAAACTTCTGGGGCTTTTTTCGTAAATTTTGCTAAATGAATTGTTTTTCTAATTTCTTCAGAAATTGTCTAAGTGATTTCTCCAGTACTTCTTCCTGGGATACGTTCAGTAACTCGTACAGGATTTTTTTTCATAAACTTATATTTCAGAACCTTTTTAGCGGATTTTTTTCTTCGATAAATCTTAGGATATATTCAGGGATTTTCTCCCGATCCCTGCAGACATTCCTCCACAGGAAACCCTAGTGGTGTTCTTCCTTGTATTTTCTCAGATATTCCTCTAAGATTTCCCCTGAAGATAGCTGTAGGAATTAATTCGCAGATTCTTTCAGGAACTCATTCTGAACCTCAGTTGAGTAAGTAGTTGGTGCTTTTTAGTCTAGATTGTGTATCCAGGTGACTCTCTAATACGGTTAAAAATGTGGCAACACTACAAACAGAGCATTTCACAGCAGTTCGCTGAAAAGGGAATACGAAGCATCAGCCATTTTTTTCCCCTGAGGTCGTTGAAGGCTGCAGCACTGCCAGATGGGTTTTGTTACAACCGAGGAGAAGACCATTTACAAAGAAGCAAAAATACAGCAAACACTTGCATATGTAGCAAAGTAGGAATGAATAGTACTGTAAAGAAAGATTCAAGAAAACGCGGAAGAAAACGGAAAAGGCAGTAGAAAGTCCCAGATGGTCCAGTAAAATGATCAAGTATAGTCATAGAAGCGGTGAACAAGCATAAAGCTTCTGAACGCATGCCCAGTTTGTTACTACGGAATCAACGGAGATGTTAAACAGTTAAGAAGACTTAACACTTAAAAGTTTGGTAGTTTTAGTTGTATACATTATATTATTTGCAATAAAACGGTTCGGCTCCGTTAAGTACTATGTACGATTGAGCCTTTCTAAACAATAAAATAAAAATAAATATCGATTCTTCACCAGTGTGATGAATGGAGTTCTAGAACAATTCAGACCGTTGATCAAATCCGCAAACGGGTTTTAATCAATAGGTATGACCTTTTTCCGCTTTGCATAAACCATGCGTGGGACTTCCATTATCGACTTGCCATTTTTCAACTGTGCTGCTAGTCAGAAAGTGGTGCAACAGGAAATTGGTATTTTATCCACACCGATCGGAATCGAAAAGACTTTTCGTCTCCGCATGGCGGCAACGCCATCACCATCCAGAAGCAGACTCTAAATATAAGGCCCCAGGCGTGTTATTTAATCCAATCAAAACAGTCAGAAAACCGTTGAACGGAAAGTGAAACCTGCTGCTCTGCAGCTACGTTCAAGAAAAGTTCACCGGTTGAGGGATTTCAATGGCATGCAACAGACAACCTGGTGGTGACACTCTGTCTGGCTGCAGAAGGTTTTTCAACTCGGTTTGTTTGCAAACAAACTGGTTGCGCTTCACGGTTTACGTTCGCCACGCCGCCACGCCATGCCACCACCTACCGTCTGCAGGTTCAGTATCGCGCCACACAGACCGGAATCGCAAGCGTAAAGATTAATAACTGGTTGATATGATTCTTAATGGCTCTTAGGTTAGCACCTTGTTTACGAAAGCGGACTTTGGGTGATTGTTGTTTTGCATGTTGGAGATGCTAATTGAATTATGGAATGATTGGTAACAGTAGCGAGGACAATGAAATCGATCAACGAAGCATAGTAGACTTAGCTCATACTAAGTTACTTACCCATATACTTACCTACCTACTTACTTACTTACTAGCTTACTTACTTATTTATGTGGAGCCGACAGCCGACTCACTAAAACCTCATTCTCCCTCTCTTCCTTACCTTCGCGTTGCCGTAGTAAGAGATGACTTCATGAGTACTCTTTATTGGTAAGCGTTCCACCAGCTATTGCCTTGAGTAGTCCTCTCTCCCATGGGAGATTGGGTGCTGGCTTGTTCTATAGACTAGCCGTCAAGGAAAAGTTCACCTTCTCATGGGGCGTGCTCGTCCATTTAGACGCGCTCGATATGAGCATGTATGCCCATCTACCTTTGTTGGACGAATTTCATTCCTTCGGCTACTTCAACATAGACGATGTTCTGACGATCCGTCTCGCGCCTCTTATGCTGCGTCGTCCGAAGCACTCTTCGTCCTCTTCCACCACTAGTGCTATGGGCAATGGGCATCATGTTCGATATCACACATACCGCGTCATTTGGGACCGTGTGTTATGCGCTGACCACTCTAAGGCACATCAGCCTGTGGATACCCTCGAGGCACTTCTTCAGTTGACCACTAGCGCACTCATAATCATGCAGTGGCGTCATACCATAATATGGCAACCACTACATGTCGTGAGCAGCTTACACTTACTCGAGACTATTGTCGAACTATTTAGCATTATCTTTGACAATGCCATTATCGTCATTATTGCCCTTTTGTAAATAGGCATATTCCACATGGCGACCGAGTTCGAGCGTATCATGACCCCCAATTGGGTTTTTAAATTATGAAAAATGTATCGATTTTTTGATTTTATACGAAAGAGCACCTTTTTCTGAGCCACTATGATTTTTTGCAGATTTTTAGAACATTATTTTGGTACCTAAAATCAATTTCAAAGAGATTTTTCAAAATCACCTTTTGACAGCTGGGTAACTGTTTGACAGCTCCACCCAGTACAAAATGCGACGAGGGGTGATTCGACAAATCGCTCCCATACAAACTTCAAATTGATTTTTAAACAGGTTCCCGGGCACCAAAATTCATGAAAATTTGGATTTCGGCTCAGTTTGGCATGCAGATTCAGAATATGGAATTATCTCAACAACGCTAAAGAAGCCAATTGCTTCAGTGAGCGCTTGGAGTTGATCGTGCACCCGCTTGTTATGACCAATGCCTGTTGTTCAGACTTGCGGTTCTTCACCACCACCACCTCCATTTTGAGGCGCGCGAGTGCGTCGATCTCATCAAATCATCCACTAGGCCAAGTGCGTGCGTTGCTGTCAGCTCAACTTCCTCTATCGACTCGCCAACAAAACTATCTAAGGCAAAACAAACTTTTAAAATCAGCATAGTTTGAGGTTTATGACCGCATATGCTTAGGTGGGGCGTTATGCCCCTCTTTCCCCTACAGAAGACAGATAGTTCTGTATGCCGATGGGTCGCCAGGTGGCTTCTCGGTTTTGAGCAGTAGAATCAATCTTTGCCTTTTCCACCTCTCCAGAAATGCCCATCTGTCTAGGAACATCTGC
The DNA here is from genome assembly GCF_035046485.1 of Aedes albopictus. Taxonomy (NCBI): domain Eukaryota; kingdom Metazoa; phylum Arthropoda; class Insecta; order Diptera; family Culicidae; genus Aedes; species Aedes albopictus. Next base: position 19,435 of record NW_026917557.1, read on the forward strand.
ATAGCCACTCTGAACATGTCAGGGCTAGTCTCGATGGCCGTCTTGATGGCTACTGCCGGGATACCGTCCGTACCCGACTAGGTCAGAGCCTTGTTCAACTTCAGCGACTTCCCTATTGCGATGAGTTCTTCAATCGTCACCGGGGCGACCCCGCTATGGCCGGTGTGGCCGGATCGCCTTGGCGTTGCGGCGTCACATGCACGGCTTAGGGTTCCAACTAGATCATGGCTGGATAGAACGTCGGTGTTACCCTCCATAAGCAATCGTTCCACAAATGCCGGTTTATTGAAGCGCGAGGTCAGCCATCTTCGATGACGGTCGATGACCTTCGGATGTGGCCGTCTTCCTCTGTGTTCCACCCTGTGAAGCGCCCTGTACCGTCCAGGGGCTCAACTAAACACTACACGGAATGTGATATCTTTCAATTCATTACAGTCCGACATCTTTTTAATACACTATATTGAAGTATCACAAACCATCACTTATCTTCTATTACAACGATTCACTTTGTCTTATATTACTTTAACATTTTCTGTATTTTTTTTTCACCGAACTACTAAGTTTAACAATCTAGAGACACTTCTAGCTTCTTCTTGACCACTACTAAGTCCTACCTACAGCCTTATGACAGTATCTAGAGGTGTCCCACATGGGAGCTCAAGACCTATCCGATGTGCTGCCTGCGTTAACGTTGTCACCGAATTCCCCGACTACTGGCCCCGACTGAAGCCAAAGCCTCCGTATTTATAGCCTAAATTTCCTAGCAATACCCGAACCAGCTTGGGCGTGTCTAAAATTCCTACGATCATTCTCGTCTTGCCGAAGATGTCATGATAATTCCTAACAATGCCCGAACCAACTTGGGCGTATCCAAAACCCTACCAAATGAAAATACTAATAAGTCCAAAACCTAGACCTCTACCTATCCTACTTGTCCTCATCGTGATTAAAATCCTTCTCTTCTTGAAAACATCACGACTCTTCTATCTTGGGCGTATCCCAAGCCCTACCAAGAATATTAATGCCAACGAAAAACTTAAATCTCCTAACCACGCCTGACTTGGGCGTGTTCGCACAAAACCTACTGAGAATCTTTACACCAAGGCCTACATCTTCTAGCCCCGCCTCACTTGAGCGTATACAAGGCTTGGGTGTGTGAAAGAATTGAACCCCACCATCGACGTCATTATCCTTCTCCCCATCATCATCATCGTCACCATCATCATCCTCATCGTCTTTGGAATTTGGCACCAAATTCTCCAAAACAAAGCACCCGCTTTATTATTGAAGTGTACCTTACTTGAGCACAGTGAACCCTAGCCGAGTCCCGGCCGCGGATGTTGGTTGAAATTATACCCCCACATTCTTTTCTTTCAGTTTACTCGAAGTCAAAACAAATCGAGTGCAAAACAAGTCCGGCGCCGTATGCCGCCAATCGAAACAAAAATAAACAATCTTTGTTCCAGCGCGATCAATAGGATGTCGCGGTTCCATATCATTCTTTCGGGTTCATTACCCATCGTTGTCCCAAGCGTAATTAAAATTGCATCACACCGACCGGACCTAACGCGTTGCAACACGATCGCACCCGGCCAGCACCGGACGATGATGGGTTATAAAAACTAGGTCAATAACGAATGGTGCGATTTTCGTTGCTTCCAATATGCCGCGCCTACGATGAAAATTGAATCTAAAATCCCCCCGGGCAGCTGTTGGGAATGTTTGGTGAAATGCATTTTTGTTTCAGTTGAATATTTGAACTTTGAATATCGGAGTGTGTGGGAATATTTAGGTCTATGCATGCCCTCCCACTTAGCGGAGTTTGAACGTGTATAAAATTTAACGTTCAAATGTAAGTATGTGGGTGAAACGTATCCCCCGTAAAAAAAAAACTCAGCATTTAAATGATGATGCTAACGATGATTGTTAATATATAATCTGAAATTGCTATACTAATCTTCATCTTCCCTGTAAGTGTCTCAAAATGTTTTAAGTTACAGTTTTTCAACTTCCAAAAGAATCGTAAATTTACCGCATTAACTTCCTTACATTCTTCCTCAAGAGATTGACTTCATTGGTACTCGCTGCTGCTCCTCTTGATTCGTGGTAGGGGTTGCTCGTCTGCCTTTGATATGTGCCTCTTTTTGTTAAATGCCCAGATCAATTGGTTAGTATCAGGTCTCAGATGAATGGTATCGTTGCTTCTCTGTTGTACTGGTTTGTCTTGAAGATGATGTAGTTGATTCTGTTGATGTCGTCTCCTGTGGTGACGTGACCATGAAGTTTTGGTATCCGGATATTACCTCGGTTGAATCGTATTTCCCTGCTGGCAATTTCCGCGCTGTCGTTTGCATACAGAAGAACTATTTTTACTGTTGCTTTCTGTTGTTTCTTGAAAAAGTGTCATAGGTTGCCTTCCGAACTGGATTGTTTATCATTGTCGTTTACGGTGTTGTGGTTGATTACTTATCGCCCGCCTTCTGAATTTTGTTGGTATTGGATCAATCTCAATAGTGATGCGAATTTTGTTGTCTTTGACCTGGTGCAAATTGTGGAACTGTTGCACACTCTGTAAAGAGTTTGTAATTGGTTGACTTTAATTCCAAAGCTTTTGATGATGTCGAAATGTTGCATTCCTGATTATGGTTATTGTTAATTGTTGTTGTATGAAGCACAGAGTAAGTGCTTTTTCAATGGTGAATGTAATGCGGTTGGTGAACATTACATTATGTCGATTAATTTGGAAAACTTTGAAGACGTCCTTCTCTCATCATATGTCTGTATGAATTGTTGTTGTTGTTGTTGCTTTGTTGTTGTTGTTTCGCACTGTGTGGTGGTTTATATTAGCCGATTATTAGATGTTCAGTAATGTTTGTCTAGATGTACCACCCGAGTTGACCTTGAATCGTTCCCGGTGATAAAATGATGTTCGCTGAATTCTCTCCTCCGTCATACCAGCACCTTTGACCTTCAACTTTCCATCCGATCTGTTATTCCTCGTCATCGTACCAATTGGCCGTGGTACGTTTTCATAGAGGTACCGTTGAACTGCTCCTCTGATTGCTCTCGCCAGGTGTTGCCTTCTTGTCTTGTCCTCCCGCGTCATCTCTCGAGGAAGTTGTATCTTTAATTCTGTCGAAACCATCGATTTATAAAATATTGATCTACCATGGCAAACTGAACTTTTAGTCTTCATGTTATTATTATTTGTTTTTCTTGTATGTGCAAAATATAACCTTTACAATAGTATTAAAAAAAACTGCACCATTACATTAATCATGCTCTGTTACCGTTACTTTTCTTAATAGTCATAAACTGTTTTTTTTTTTCAAAAACCGTAAAATATTAAAATGTGAGTTGTAGCAATGGAAAGCTTCTGCAGGATCACTATAAACATCTGTATTACCAATTCCAAAAAATCTCACTGCAGAATTCTCTCCAGTGCGTTTTCTTTCAGTTCCTGTTTGCTCCGTTTCTTTTCGCAGGCTCGGCTTGATCGCCTTATTGCTACGACTTCTCCCCCTTACCGAATAAGGTTTTTGGATGGATACCTGTAACGAGACTTAGATCTTGTGTTTAATTCATGATATGATAAAATATAAATATATTTATGTTAATTTCTAGTTTTTGTTTCTTGACGCCACCTAATGATTCCGAATCTATAAATATTACTTCATTTTTCATTCACATATTATTATTATTTTTTTCAAATTAGTTATTCATTCATCATTCACACTCAACATTCACAAGCATTCTGGGGGGCCCTCCCTTGTCCTCATCATTCAATTTTCATCCGATCTCGTATATACTTTCAAAAATGTTATGTAACATGGCCATTTTATATAGGAGCGTCCTCCGTAGTTTCATTAGGGTCTAAATTGTTTCTAAACTGTTTTTTTTTTGTTTCTGTTTGTTGTCATTGATTCTTTTTATTATTAAAACTCTCAATCACCAATTTATGTCTTTTTCCCTTAATTAAATCTGCTTCTTTATTCAAGATTCTCTCTAGTTATTATTTTTCTTCTTATACATTCCCCGCTATTGTTACCCGATATACTCTATATAACCCAGTGGTATTTCCCCTTTCATATCTTATACGATTGCTTTGTATTTCCCATCATATTTTTCCCAATATATCAAATGCCCAATTCTTAATCCCCCAATTTTTATATACCCTTTTCAATTAATCATTTTGCTTAGCTATGTTTACTCATCCCAAATTACCCCTTTTCAGCTCTTCGGTACATTCAAATCGTTCTTGCATTCAAACTCATGCCGGATTGATGGACGCATTTTTGTTATAATTCAGCTGTACAAAATTTCCCGAAAACTTATTTTCATTATCCTGATTCATTCATCATCATCATTTCTTTATGTCTCTCCATATTCTCATACAATTTATTTATTTACGGCTATTATCATATTTTTTTTTTATTCTATTTTTTTATCAATTCCTTTTGAGTTGTTACGATATAATTTCAATTAAGTTAATTCGTATACTCTACAATCGTTAACCGCTTTGTTGTGAACCTTACTACAATTATATATGTTAATTGTTTATTTAATATAATAATTCAATTAATATTCCTAGCTATCCTACGCAAGCCTCTATCCTAACATATTATTCCTAAGGTATTTTTTTAACAACATATTTAGTAACTAATATTTACAAAAATCATTCGTAATTAGGAAATAATTGTTTTTTCAATATTTACATCAATTTATACATTGCCGACTACGCATAGCTAATCAATCATTATACTTTTTTAACCTATTATTGTGGACTTTTTCAAATTTGTTCCCATTTTTAATAATTGTGGTTTGTTCGCTGGGTAGGTCAACTACTGCGTATGGGCCTCTCCATTTACTTTGAAGTTTTTGACCTGTTCCTGTTGGGATTGCTTGAACTAAAACCAATTCGCCCCACATAGGTTGCCATTCTTCGGTTTTCTTGTCATAAATAATTTTACGTTTCTCTTTGGAAATAATCAAATTTCTTTTGGCGTTTTCATGCAAATTTTTAAGAATTTGCTTCATTTCGCAAAAATAGTCATTATATGTTAGATCTGAATCTGTTGGAGTGTATATGGAGGTAGGAATCCTTGCCTTTCTTCCATATAAAAGTTCGAACGGACTGTAGTTGGATGAGCTGTTATTTGTAGTATTGTATTCAAAAGCAAAGTAATCAAGATGTTGGTCCCATTGTTGCGGGTTTCCTCCGACAAATTGTCGCAGATATGTTTTTAATTCTCTGTTTGATCGTTCTACTAAATTTGCTTGTGGGTGATAAGCACTTGTATTGATTTTTTTGATTTTCAAAATTTTGCATGCGTGTTTAAAAAATTTGCTCATGAAATTTGCTCCTTGGTCTGTCACAAGTTCCAACGGAGTACCGAATTTACAAATGAATTTTTCGACAAAAGTTTTGGATACAGTCTCCGCTTCTTGATTGTCCATTGGAGCTACTACCAAAAATCTCGTAAGGTCGTCCTGCATGACCAGCGCGTATTTGTTGCCCCATTCGGATTCTGGGAGAACAACAATGTCCATATATAATTTTTCAAAT
>NW_026917558.1:0-24733 GCF_035046485.1 Aedes albopictus
CAAACAGCCGACCAGCACGTTCTTGGTAGTGGTGAACTCTGCTCTCCTCGATCACACTGCTCACTCACACTCGGTTCGGAACTGTCAACTTTCCGTGAATTTCCTTTTTCCGTTCCCAGTCGCTGGGATTTGCTGCGGCACTGATTCGCACACTGAGAAAAAAATTGCTGGTGTTCGTGATGTTTGCGCAAAATGTTCGCTGTAAATGTGTGATGTGAAAAAAAAGGTGTGTGTAAAAAATTATCGTCGACAAAAATTAACCACGTATCGGCAAAATGGCGTTACTCTAAATGCTTCTACTCCAAAATCAGTTTGGGAAAATTGTCACTTTTCAGCCTTTTCTTCACCAACAAAAGCACAAAGCAAGGTTATTGTTCTGGAACGAAAGGCTTTGTATCACAAAAACTCAGAACAATGGCCAACCAAGCTAAAAATTTGGCGGAATTCAAAAATGGTTTTCACAAGGAAAAAAAATACTTACGCCGATCTCCTTGGTTAAAAAATCGTGAAATTTGCTTCAATTCACTAAAAGCTTGCACGGCAAAATCACACGCGAAAAATTAAACTCATGCAAGGCTAAAACCACAGACAAACAGACGTAACACTTCGAACATTTTTCGAATCAAATCATAGTCACGGAAACATGTTCGCCCAATGCTAAAAGGACTGAGTTTGGCAGACCATCAACTAGGTGGCGGTAGTGGGCAAACGTCAAACTGGAGCAAAAACGATGCGAGCGCCACGGGTGGTCAGTTGGCCAACTATCAAATTTTCAAATAGACCGTTAAATCGGTGTACGATGCAAAATATCAGAGTGTTACGTCTGTTTGTCTGTGCTAAAACACTTTTAAGTAAAAAAATTCTATCCTCGTACGTCACTGTAAAGTCTTTAGAATCGAGAGGTAATAAGACTTTCTCGTAGCGAAATGTAATTAAAACACGTCTAGGGGCTTGTTCACAAATGTCATAACGCTGGAGGGGGTGGGTGGGTGTCCTTCATGGTGTTACAGCCCGACCAAAAAATTTTTCTTCCCATACAAAGAGTGTTACGAAGGGGTGGGTGGGTGTCAAAATAGGCCAATTTTGGCGTTATGATATTTGTGAATGAACCCTAGGTTTGACGGTAGTCACAAAACTTCTGAACAAGTATATTTCTCCTGTTCTTTACATAGCTGAACTTCCCCTAACTTCTCTTTTCTCTCTTCATGCTTTCCCCCGATTACACTGAGCGAGTTCTCAAGCGTTTGTCACTACTACATACATGAATAAATTTACTCCGGATCTCGTCACTTTAGCTGAGCCTCTGCGAGAACTTATGAAGAAGGATGTTAAGCTTGGAATGGAGCAGCAAACACAACGATGTTTTCGAAAAAATCAAAACCAATCTGGTGGCCGCTGTAATGCTTGGATTCTTTGACGTGACGGATAAAACAATGGTCAGTCCTACCGGGCTTGGTGCAGTGTTACTTCAGTCCAGTAGTGGAGGAGACATGTGGATTATAAGCTTTGCATCGAAATCGCTTACATGTACTGAACGTCGATATTGTCAAACGGAAACTCTAGCATTGGTGTGGAGCGTTGAACGTTTCGGTACGTATCTATATGGTAGACCTTTTGATTTGATGACGGATTGCAAAGCTCTTCAATATTTGTTGACACCACGCTCGCGACCATGTGCACGAATTGAAAGATGGGTATTGACGATTGCTTGAATTTTTAGACTCTAGTGCAGTTTTGTTTTAGTGAGATACGATTTGCACACTCACTAATTTTAGTAGGCGTGTGCATCAAAATATTTGACGTTTAACCAAGAGAGACGAACTCACAGACGGCGACCTTCAGCGGAATGGGAAATATTTCGTGTATCAATCGGATACGGTCTGACTGCATCCGGGTGAACCAAGTTGTGAAACTAGAGACAAAGACTAATTTTTCCCTGAACGATATGCGCTGGCAATTTATTCTAGACCGGGTTGTGTGATGCAGCTAATAAACTGCCGATTTTTTCGTACCCACCATGAGTCCACGAGCTTTCTTGTAGAACTAAAATTACATTTCCTACCCTACGTATCCTTTCATTTCTCTACTAACTGAATTAATTCCCCCGCTTCACCATGGAATTATTAACTAACGATCTGTAATGCATTCCTCCCCCAGCTTTTCCTCCACTGATTCCGGCTCTTGGAATCCCCACCCAAATTGTTTTTAGTTTCCCCAGATTCAAACAGCTGGTTCGCCAAAACTTTGCAGAGCCCCAAATTCCCTACAATTTACTCCGAGAACCCCATATTCCTGAACTATTTCGCATTTTTTGCTGGCTGTTCGCAGATATGACGGTAATCAAAACAATTGAACTCATCAAACGTTGAGTGAAAAAATCCTAACAATGAGAAGAAAAGTTGTTGTCGAGGTAACCGTGAGCAAACGCAGGTGTTCAGTGAGGTGTGCAAATAATCACTGTGCAAAAATTATTTGCACAAAAGTCTAATAAATTTTGAGAAGCTCAATATTACGGCTGCAATCTTTTGATTATCAAGTAATGCATATTCCAGGACCACAGAATATCGCACACTGTCTTTCTCGTTTGTCTGGTGGTTCGCGACCCACAGTTTGGGAAACCATGAACTAGTTTACGTGATCGAGTTTTACGGAACGGACATGAAGGTCATCCGGGAAAGAGGATGATGAAAAGTCATTAGAGGACAAATGTTTGGTGGCCAAAGATGGATTCCGATATTGAGAAATATGTCATACAATGTTGGGGATGTACGTTAGTGTCAGCACCAAATCCGCCGGAGCCTATGATTAGACCAGAACTGCCGACTCAACCGTGGATGGACATAGCTGCCGATTTTCTTGGACCACTACCAGAAGGACAGTATTTGCTAGTGGTTGTCGATTATTACAGCCGTTTCATTGATGTTTGCGAAATGACAGATTTCACTGCGACACAGACTACTAAGGAGCTGGCAACAATTTTTAGTCGATATGAACTTCCAACGTCCCTGCGGGTTGATAATGGACCGCAATCCAGCGAGAGATGCGATGAATTTTGTGAATTCTGTGATGTCAGCGGAATTGCACTCATCAATACTATACCATTTTGGTCAGCCATGAATGGAGAAGAAGAAAGGCAGAACAGATCGCTTCTTAACCCACGATCGCGCTGTTGTATTATGTACAACACGTTGAAAAAATCTCGCCTTTTGTACTCAGCATTAGCGTGGTACTGAAGCAGGTAGTAAACCGCGCGAGTTACGGAAGGTTAAAAGGCTCAGGATTGCAAAAGAACTTGGAAAGGACTGGAGGATGGAGCTTCGAAATTATTTGCTAACATATCACTCAACAAGTCATACATAGTACAACAGGAAGGTCACCAGCGGAACTCATGTTTGGAAGAAAAATCCGCAGCAAGTTACCGATAATTCCACCAGTGGCTGATGAAGACATTCGAGATCGAGACAAAGTGGCAAAGGAAAAGGGCAAGATATATGGAGACCATAAAAGGAAGGCTAAGGATAGTGGCATTGAGGTCGGAGATCGCGTTTTAGTGAAGAGAATGAAGAAGAGCAACAAGCTAGATGCGGATTTTTCACCAGAAGAGTTCTAAGTAATCCGAAAAGTAGGTGGGGATACAACGGTACGATCTTGTCAGTCAGGAAAAGAATATCGAAGAATTGTAACACATTTGAAAAAGGTTATATCACCAGAACCAATGCCAATGGTTGTAGTGCGGGTTTCAGAAAAAGGGGTTCGTCGAACAAAAGGCGTAACATCAGAACCAGTAAGATTTCAGGATTATAAATATCCCTCACCAACATAATGAAAGCTAAGGGAGATTGTAGAGTCGAACACATGGCATGGATCGATCATAGTAGGCATTGGACAGGAGGGACGGTCAGTCTGGATGAGCGACAACGAAAGGTTGTATGGTGTCGCGTTAATAAACGTGAATTGTGAAATACTGAAGTTTGTGGAGTTATCGTATTATAAATATCCTGAAATATCGGACTTGTTACTAAAACCTTTCTAATAATCCGCCGACTGTAGGGTCGTTTCAAAATGGTCTCTAGGAGGACTCTATCATTCCGAACTTACCTTGAATACTGGACAAACACTTAACAATAGAATTTTCAAAATGGAGGACAGGACAACTCGGTTCAACAAAGCAAATCAAAATTTATCCAGCTTTTTACGCTAGCTTGCCATAAATTATGATGACATTTCTTGCCGACACCATAAATACTGTTATGGTAAAATCAAAGCAAGCTTTGTTCAACAATCTGTATTTACATCGTGAAACGTCAACAATTTTCACTTGTTTGTAGAAATAGGAATCAATTTGTTTTAATGATTTCGTGCTTAATATTTATATTTTTAGGTTGTAAAAGAACTGATGGCAATGGCTGGCGGCTAGACTACCGTTAAGGAATGCAGTGATTAGTGAACCTATCCAGATGCATGCTTTAGGACTTTTATGATATTTTTTATCACAACACCGTGGAGCACCCGGTTCGATGACTTGTTGTTTTCTGACCAGATAGTTCTCCCACAATTGCTCGAGTAATGAGGCGCTGCTCATTAACTCATTTTTAGCCATCTCAGAAATTACCCTCCCTCCCACCTTGCCACCCACTCGCAGACGTTTGACCATACCAGGTTTTCAAAATTTTCCAGACCTCATCTGTGTAACATGCCCCTCAGAGTACATGGTTTATGGACAGGATAGACGGGCGTAAACGGCACGGTCACTGATCTTCACTCCTCCGGATCAAACTTCTAGCCAAAAAAAGCTCCCTCCAAGAATCCGCTAGGCCCTTTTATACCTCATTTCGCTATCATCGTCATACCATCTTAGTCCTTCTAACCCGCCATTCTGGATTCAAGATGTCGGTTGATATCTCTTCAAAGTTGGCAACTCGCGAAACATTTCGAATTCGAACATAATATGCATATGGCTGACGAGACGAACATTTAAATTCAAAACTTGACGAAGGTTACTTAAAGACAAGATATATATTTATTAAACTACTAGCTGTACCCGGCAAACTTTGTCTTGCCTACTGCGTTTTTTGACATTTCAAGTTTCTAGCCAAGACCAAGTCCCCGTTCAAAATATATGAAGAGTGGATTTTCAAAAACTCTCGATTTCTCCATGTTTTAAGGTTCATAAACCTTCCTTGGGTGAAAACTAACAGAACAAAACTAAGACGACCAAAATCGGACCTTCCGTTCGTAAGTTATGCGCGGTCCCACGTATGCCACTACATTTATATACAGGGTGTTTGGTTCCGGGTTTTGGATATTTTCAGGGCTGATAGGTCTTGATGAGAGATGAAAAAGTTCCCATGGAACATAGGGTCGGAAATCACTGCTAAGTGAGTTAATCACATTTTAAGTTTTTAATTTTTGGTTATCTTTGAAGTCCCATATCTACTAAACTATCAATCGTACAAACTTTCTCAGCGCACGAATTGAAAGCTTATTACTTCTACTTTCTTAGTCTCTTGGACGTAAACTTTGTAAAAATAGTTTAAACGGCCATAAATTGAAAAATAATGCAAATTTGGTCGAAAAAAAAAATGGACATTTTTGATGATTTAAATAGGAAAATAAATCTTTTGTTAAAAAAGTTCTTCTACAAAACATGCACGAACTTGTTCCCTAAAAATGTTTCTTTGACACCAAAACTCTATCTTTTGTAGTTAAGCCAAAAAATGTTTTTGAAAATAACGTTCCAAATTGCATTAACTTCATGCCAAAACAATGGTCATCACCCTATCCGTCGTGCGTTCGTGTGCTGTTGCTCCACGGCATGAGGACGACTACTGCTGCTGGCTTGGCTGCTGGTGATGTCATCGCATACAGAAAACGAGCTCGCTCTTTGTCGCGTCACATCTCCGCCTGTGGAATCATTCGAGGCGGAGTTTGGATTTGCGCATACTAAGTGCGACGTGCAGTTAACTTGTTTTTCGACGGAGCGAAAGGAAAGCGCCGACGAAAGTGTATTTACAAGAGCAACCATTTAAATCCTTCGCACTCGTAGCTCTGCTGCGGTGCTGTTCAGATGGGGGGGGGGTCTGTGCGTGCGGCAATTTAGAGCATGCACTTATTTTATGCATTTCATTTTTTTTGTATGATGTGCAATGATAATGATTCTTCTTATTTTTTGCATAACATTCCCACTGGGACAGAGCCTGTTTCTCAGCTCAGTTGTAAAACATACAGCAATAAATTCCTTTGGAACCAATCATGGGGGATCCTTGGGAAATGATACCTTTGGGGAATCTAATTAACAAGTTGAACATTTTAGGAGAAGTTGGGGATTCTTAAGGGACATTGGGGATTTTTAGGCGATATTGGGGAGGGTAAAGGGAATTTAGAAATCATGGGGGTCATTGGGAAATCAACAAGTTGGCCATCTTGGGAGAAGTTGGGGATTCTTAAGGGACATTGGGGATTTTTAGGCGATATTGGGGAGGGTAAAGGGAACTTAGGAATCATGGGGGTCCTTGGGATATGATACCTTTGGGGAATCTAATCAACAAGTTGGACATTTTAGGAGAAGTTGGGGATTCTTAAGGAACATTGGGGATTTTTAGGCGATATTGGGGAGGGTAAAGGGAATTTAGAAATCATGGGGGTCATTGGGAAATCAACAAGTTGGCCATCTTGGGAGAAGTTGGGGATTCTTAAGGGACATTGGGGATTTTTAGGCGATATTGGGGAGGGTAAAGGGAACTTAGGAATCATGGGGGTCCTTGGGATATGATACCTTTGGGGAATCTAATCAACAAGTTGGACATTTTAGGAGAAGTTGGGGAATCTTAAGGAACATTGGGGATTTTTAGGCGATATTGGGGAGGGTTAAGGGAACTAAGGAATCATGGCGGTCATTGGGAAATCAACAAGTTGGATATCTTAGGAGAAGTTGGGGATTCTTAAGGGACATTGGGGATTTTTAGGCGATATTGGGGAGGGTAAAGGGAACTTAGGAATCATGGGAGTCCTTGGGATATGATACCTTTGGGGAATCTAATCAACAAGTTGGACATTTTTAGAAAAGTTGGGGATTTTTAAGGATCATTGAGGATTATTAAGGAACATTGGGGATTTTTAGGAAATATAGGGGATTTTTGGGAGACATTGGGGATTTTTAGGAGATATTAGGTAGGGTAAAGGGAACTTAGGATTCATGGTGGTCCTCGGGAAATGATACCTTTGGGGAATCTAATCAACAAGTTGGACATTTTAGGAGAAGTTGGGGATTCTTAAGGGACATTGGGGATTTTTTGGAGATATTGAGGAGGGTAAAGGAAATTTAGGAATCATGGGGGTCTTTGGGAAATGATACATTTGGGGAATCTAATCAACAAGTTGGACATTTTAGGAGAAGTTGGGGATTTTTAAGGATCATTGAGGATTATTAAGGAACATTGGGGATTTTTAGGAAATATAGGGGATTTTTGGGAGACATTGGGGATTTTTAGGAGATATTGGGTAGGGTAAAGGGAACTTAGGATTCATGGTGGTCCTCGGGAAATGATACCTTTGGGGAATCTAATGAACAAGTTGGACATTTTAGGAGAAGTTGGGGATTCTTAAGGGACATTGGGGATTTTTTGGAGATATTGAGGATTTTTAAAGAACATTGGAGATTTTTAGGAGATGTTAGGTAGGGTAAAAAAAAAATATGAATCATGGGGGTCCTTGGGAAATGATACCTTTGGGGAATCTAATCAACAAGTTGGACATTTTAGGAGAAGTTGGGGATTTTTAAGGATCATTGAGGATTATTAAGGAACATTGGGGATTTTTAGGAGATATAGGGGATTTTTAGGATACATTGGGGATTTTTAGGAGATATTGGGTAGGGTAAAGGGAACTTAGGAATCATGGTGGTCCTCGGGAAATGATACCTTTGGGGAATCTAATCAACAAGTTGAACATTTTAGGAGAAGTTGGGGATTATTAAGGGACATTGGGGATTTTTAGGCGATATTGGGGAGGGTAAAGGGAACTAAGGAATCATGGCGGTCATTGGGAAATCAACAAGTTGGACATTTTAGGAGAAGTTGGGGATTCTTAAGGAACATTGGGGATTTTAGGCGATATTGGGGAGGGTAAAGTTAACTAAGGAATAATGGAATTCCTTGGGATATGATACCTTTGGGAAATCTAATCAACAAATTGGACATTTTGGGAGAAGTTGTGGATTCTTAAGGAACATTGGGGATTTTAGGCGATATTGGGGAGGGTAAAGTTAACTAAGGAATAATGGGGTTCCTTGGGATATGATACCTTTGGGAAATCTAATCAACAAATTGGACATTTTGGGAGAAGTTGGGGATTCTTAAGGGACATTGGGGATTTTTAGGCGATATTGGGGAGGGTAAAGGGAACTAAGGAATAATGGGGTTTCTTGGGAAATCAACAAGTTGGACATTTTAGGAGAAGTTGGGGATTCTTAAGGAACATTGGGGATTTTTAGGCGATATTGGGGAGGGTAAAGGGAACTTAGGAATCATGGGGGTCCTTGGGATATGATACCTTTGGGAAATCTAATCAACAAGTTGGAAATTTTAGGAGAAGTTGGGGATTCTTAAGGAACATTGGGGATTTTTAGGCGATATTGGGGAGGGCAAAGGGAACTTAGGATTCATGGTGGTCCTCGGGAAATGATACCTTTGGGAAATCTAATCAACAAGTTGGAAATTTTAGGAGAAGTTGGGGATTCTTAAGGAACATTGGGGGTTTTTAGGCGATATTGGGGAGGGTAAAGGGAACTAAGGAATAATGGGGGTCATTGGGAAATCAACAAGTTGGACATTTTAGGAGAAGTTGGGGATTCTTAAGGAACATTGGGGATTTTTAGGCGATATTGGGGAGGGTAAAGGGAACTTAGGAATCATGGGGGTCCTTGGGATATGATACCTTTGGGAAATCTAATCAACAAGTTGGAAATTTCAGGAGAAGTTGGGGATTCTTAAGGAACATTGGGGATTTTTAGGCGATATTGGGGAGGGTAAAGGGAACTTAGGATTCATGGTGGTCCTCGGGAAATGATACCTTTGGGAAATCTAATCAACAAGTTGGAAATTTTAGGAGAAGTTGGGGATTCTTAAGGAACATTGGGGGTTTTTAGGCGATATTGGGGAGGGTAAAGGGAACTAAGGAATAATGGGGGTCATTGGGAAATCAACAAGTTGGACATTTTAGGAGAAGTTGGGGATTCTTAAGGAACATTGGGATTTCAGGCGATATTGGGGAGGGTAAAGTTAACTAAGGAATAATGGAATTCCTTGGGATATGATACCTTTGGGAAATCTAATCAACAAGTTGGACATTTTAGGAGAAGTTGGGGATTCTTAAGGAACATTGGGGGTTTTTAGGCGATATTGGGGAGGGTAAAGGGAACTAAGGAATAATGGGGGTCATTGGGAAATCAACAAGTTGGACATTTTAGGAGAAGTTGGGGATTCTTAAGGAACATTGGGGATTTTTAGGCGATATTGGGGAGGGTAAAGGGAACAAAGGAATAATGGGGGTCATTGGGAAATCAACAAGTTGGACATTTTAGGAGAAGCTGGGGATTCTTAAGGAACATTGGGGATTTTTAGGCGATATTGGGGAGGGTAATTTGAACAAAGGAATAATGGGGGTCATTGGGAAATCAACAAGTTGGACATTTTAGGAGAAGTTGGGGATTCTTAAGGAACATTGGGGATTTTAGGCGATATTGGGGAGGGTAAAGTTAACTAAGGAATAATGGGGTTCCTAGGGATATGATACCTTTGGGAAATCTAATCAACAAATTGGACATTTTGGGAGAAGTTGGGGATTCTTAAGGGACATTGGGGATTTTTAGGCGATATTGGGGAGGGTAAAGGGAACTAAGGAATAATGGGGGTCATTGGGAAATCAACAAGTTGGACATTTTAGGAGAAGTTGGGGATTCTTAAGGAACATTGGAGATTTTTAGGCGATATTGGGGAGGGTAAAGGGAACTAAGGAATAATGGGGGTCATTGGGAAATCAACAAGTTGGACATTTTAGGAGAAGCTGGGGATTCTTAAGGAACATTGGGGATTTTATGGCGATATTGGGGAGGGTAAAGGGAACAAAGGAATAATGGGGGTCATTGGGAAATCAACAAGTTGGACATTTTAGGAGAAGTTGGGGATTCTTAAGGGACATTGGGGATTTTTAGGCGATATTGGGGAAGGTAAAGGGAACTAAGGAATAATGGGGTTTCTTGGGATATGATACCTTTGGGAAATCTAATCAACAAGTTGGAAATTTTAGGAGAAGTTGGGGATTCTTAAGGAACATTGGGGGTTTTTAGGCGATATTGGGGAGGGTAAAGGGAACTAAGGAATAATGGGGGTCATTGGGAAATCAACAAGTTGGACATTTTAGGAGAAGTTGGGGATTCTTAAGGAACATTGGGGATTTTTAGGCGATATTGGGGAGGGTAAAGGGAACAAAGGAATAATGGGGGTCATTGGGAAATCAACAAGTTGGACATTTTAGGAGAAGTTGGGGATTCTTAAGGAACATTGGGGATTTTAGGCTATATTGGGGAGGGTAAAGTTAACTAAGGAATAATGGGGTTCCTAGGGATATGATACCTTTGGGAAATCTAATCAACAAATTGGACATTTTGGGAGAAGTTGGGGATTCTTAAGGGACATTGGGGATTTTTAGGCGATATTGGGGAGGGTAAAGGGAACTAAGGAATAATGGGGTTTCTTGGGATATGATACCTTTGGGAAATCTAATCAACAAGTTGATAATTTTAGGAGAAGTTGGGGATTCTTAAGGAACATTGGGGGTTTTTAGGCGATATTGGGGAGGGTAAAGGGAACTAAGGAATAATGGGGGTCATTGGGAAATCAACAAGTTGGACATTTTAGGAGAAGTTGGGGATTCTTAAGGAACATTGGGGATTTTTAGGCGATATTGG
Organism: Aedes albopictus; assembly: GCF_035046485.1. Taxonomy (NCBI): domain Eukaryota; kingdom Metazoa; phylum Arthropoda; class Insecta; order Diptera; family Culicidae; genus Aedes; species Aedes albopictus. Next base: position 10,967 of record NW_026917558.1, read on the forward strand.
GGAGGGTAAAGGGAACTTAGGAATCATAGGGGTCCTTGGGATATGATACCTTTGGGAAATCTAATCAACAAGTTGGACATTTTAGGAGAAGTTGGGGATTCTTAAGGAACATTGGGGATTTTTAGGCGATATTGGGGAGGGTAAAGGGAACAAAGGAATAATGGGGGTCATTGGGAAATCAACAAGTTGGACATTTTAGGAGAAGCTGGGGATTCTTAAGGAACATTGGGGGAACATTGGGGAGGGTAAAGGGAACTAAGGAATAATGGGGATCATTGGGAAATCAACAAGTTGGACATTTTAGGAGAAGTTGGGGATTCTTAAGGAACATTGGGGATTTTAGGCTATATTGGGGAGGGTAAAGTTAACTAAGGAATAATGGGGTTCCTAGGGATATGATACCTTTGGGAAATCTAATCAACAAATTGGACATTTTGGGAGAAGTTGTGGATTCTTAAGGAACATTGGGGATTTTAGGCGATATTGGGGAGGGTAAAGTTAACTAAGGAATAATGGGGTTCCTTGGGATATGATACCTTTGGGAAATCTAATCAACAAATTGGACATTTTGGGAGAAGTTGGGGATTCTTAAGGAACATTGGGGGTTTTTAGGCCATATTGGGGAGGGTAAAGGGAACTAAGGAATAATGGGGGTCATTGGGAAATCAACAAGTTGGACATTTTAGGAGAAGTTGGGGATTCTTAAGGAACATTGGGGATTTTAGGCGATATTGGGGAGGGTAAAGTTAACTAAGGAATAATGGGGTTCCTAGGGATATGATACCTTTGGGAAATCTAATCAACAAATTGGACATTTTGGGAGAAGTTGGGGATTCTTAAGGGACATTGGGGATTTTTAGGCGATATTGGGGAGGGTAAAGGGAACTAAGGAATAATGGGGTTTCTTGGGATATGATACCTTTGGGAAATCTAATCAACAAGTTGATAATTTTAGGAGAAGTTGGGGATTCTTAAGGAACATTGGGGGTTTTTAGGCGATATTGGGGAGGGTAAAGGGAACTTAGGAATAATGGGGGTCATTGGGAAATCAACAAGTTGGACATTTTAGGAGAAGTTGGGGATTCTTAAGGAACATTGGGGATTTTTAGGCGATATTGGGGAGGGTAAAGGGAACTTAGGAATCATGGGGGTCCTTGGGATATGATACCTTTGGGAAATCTGATCAACAAGTTGGACATTTTAGGAGAAGTTGGGGATTCTTAAGGAACATTGGGGATTTTTAGGCGATATTGGGGAGGGTAAAGGGAACTTAGGAATCATGGGGGTCCTTGGGATATGATACCTTTGGGAAATCTGATCAACAAGTTGGACATTTTAGGAGAAGTTGGGGATTCTTAAGGAACATTGGGGATTTTTAGGCGATATTGGGGAGGGTAAAGGGAACTAAGGAATAATGGGGGTCATTGGGAAATCAACAAGTTGGACATTTTAGGAGAAGTTGGGGATTCTTAAGGAACATTGGGGATTTTTAGGCGATATTGGGGAGGGTAAAGGGAACTTAGGAATCATGGTGGTCCTTGGGATATGATACCTTTGGGAAATCTAATCAACAAGTTGGACATTTTAGGAGAAGTTGGGGATTCTTAAGGAACATTGGGGTTTTTAGGCGATATTGGGGAGGGTAAAGGGAACTAAGGAATAATGGGGGTCATTGGGAAATCAACAAGTTGGACATTTTAGGAGAAGTTGGGGATTCTTAAGGAACATTGGGGATTTTTAGGCGATATTGGGGAGGGTAAAGGGAACGAAGGAATCTTGGCGGTCATTGGGAAATCAACAAGTTGGACGTTTTAGGAGAAGTTGGGGATTCTTAAGGGACATTGGGGATTTTTAGGCGATATTGGGGAGGGTAAAGGGAACTTAGGAATCATGGGGGTCCTTGGGATATGATACCTTTGGGAAATCTAATCAACAAATTGGACATTTTAGGAGAAGTTGGGGATTCTTAAGGAACATTTGGGATTTTTAGGCGATATTGGGGAGGGTAAGGGGAACTAAGGAATAATGGGGGTCCTTGGGAAATCAACAAGTTGGACATTTTAGGAGAAGTTGGGGATTCTTAAGGAACATTGGGGATTTTAGGCGATATTGGGGAGGGTAAAGTTAACTAAGGAATAATGGGGGTCCTTGGGATATGATACCTTTGGGGAATCTAATCAACAAGTTGGACATTTTAGAAGAAGTTGGGGATTCTTAAGGGACATTGGGGATTTTTAGGCATTATTGGGGAGGGTAAAAGGAACTTAGGAATAATGGGGGTCCTTGGGATATGATACCTTTGGGGAATCTAATCATCAAGTTTCCATCTTAGGAGAAGTTGGGGATTCTTAAGGGACAATGGGGTTTTTAGGCGATATTGGAGAGGGTTAAAGGAACTAAGGAATAATGAGGGTCCTTGGGATATGATACCTTTAAGGAATCTAATCAACAAGTTGGCCATCTTAGGAGAAGTTGGGGATTCTTAAGGGACATTGGAGATTTTTAGGCGATATTGGGGAGGGTGAAAGGGAACTTAGGAATCAAGGGGGTCTTTGGGATATGATACCTTTGGGGAATCTAATCAACAAGTTGGCCATCTTAGGAGAAGTTGGGGATTCTTAAGGGACATTGGGGATTTTTAGGCGATATTGGGGAGGGTAAAGGGAACTTAGGAATCAAGGGGGTCTTTGGGATATGATACCTTTGGGGAATCTAATCATCAAGTTGGCCATCTTAGGGTTGGGGATTCTTAAGGGACATTGGGGATTTTTAGGCGACATTGGGGAGGGTAAAGGGAACTTAGGAATCATGGGGGTTTTTGGGATATGATACCTTTGGGGAATCTTATCAACAAGTTGGCCATCTTAGGAGAAGTTGGGGATTCTTAAGGGACATTGGGGATTTTTAGGCGATATTGGGGAGGGTAAAGGGAACTTAGGAATCAAGGGGGTCTTTGGGAAATGATACCTTTGGGGAATCTAATCGACAAGTCGGACATTTTAGGAGAAGTTGGGGATTCTTACGGAACATTGGGGATTTTTAGGAGATATTGGGGATTTTTAAGGAACATTGGGGATTTTAAGGAGATATTGGGGCAGGTAAGGGGCTGTCCATTAATTACGTAAGGCATTTTTTGCGATTTTCCGACACCCCCTCCCCCCCTTGTAAGATTTTTTGTATTAAAACCCAAAAATTTTTGTGTGGCGCGTAAGATTTCTCAAACCCCCCCACCCCTCATAAACCCTTACGTAATTAATGGACAGCCCCTAAAGGGAACTTAGGAATCATGGGAGGTCTTTGGGAAATGATACCTTTGAGGAACTTAATCAACAAGTTGGACATTTTAGGAGAAGTTGGGGATTCTTAAGGGACATTGGGGATTTTTAGGAGATATTGGGGCGGGTAAAGGGAACTTAGGAATCATGGGAGGTCCTTGGGAAATGATGCCTTTGGGGAATCTTATCGACAAGTCGGACATTTTAGGAGAAGTTGGAGATTCTTAAGGAACATTGGGGATTTTTAGGAGATATTGGGGATTTTCAAGGGTCATTGGGGATTTTTAAGGAACATTGGGGATTTTAATAGATATTGGGAAGGGGAATAATGAACTTAGGAATCATGGGGGTCCTCTTAGGAGAAGTTGGGGATTCTTAAGGGGCATTGGGGATTTTTAGGAGATATTGGTGAGGGTAAAGGGAACTTGGGAATGATGGGGGTTCTTGGGATATGATACCTTTGGGGAATCTAATCAACAAGTTGGCCATTTTAGGAGAAGTTGGGGATTCTTAAGGGACATTGGGGATTTCAGGCGATATTGGGGAGGGTAAAGGGAACTTAGGAATCATGGGGGTCCTTTTGAAATGACACCTTTGAGGAATTTAATCGACAAGTTGGACAATTTAGGAGAAGTTGGGGATTTTTAGGCGATATTGGGGAGGGTCAAGGGAACATACGAATCATGGGGGTCCTTGGGAAATGATACCTTTGGGGAATTTAATCGACAAGTTGGACAATTTAGGAGAAGTTGGGGATTCTTAAGGGACATTGGGGATTTTTAGGAGATATGGGGATTTTTAAGGAACATTGATGATTTTTAAGGAACATTGGGGATTTTTAGGAGAAATTGGGGCGGGTAAAGGGAACTTAGGAATCATAGGGGTCCTGGGGAAATGATACCTTTGGGGAATCAAATCGACAAGTTGGACATTTTAAAGAAAGTTGGGCATTCATAAGGAATATTGGGGATTTTTAGGAGATATTAGGGATTTTAAAGGAACATTGGGGATTTTTAGAAGACATTGGGGATTTTTAAGGAACGTTGGGAATTTTAAGGAGATATTGGGAAGGGTAAAAGGAACTAAGGAATCAGAGGGGTCCTTGGGAAATGATCTCAAACGTTCCTTCAAAAATCCCTGATATCTCCTTAAATATGCCCAGCTTCTTCTAAAATGTCCAACTTGTTGTTTAGATTCCCCAAGGGTATCATTTCCCAAGGATGCCAATTATTCCTAAGTTCCCTATACCCTCCCCAATATTTCCTAAAAATTCCCAACGTTCCTTAAAAAATTCCCAACTTCTCCTAAAACGTCCAACTTATTCGATAGATTTCCCAAAGCCATTTTTTCCTAAGAAGACCTCCATGATTCCTGTTTCATTTACCCTCCCCAATATCTCCTAAAAATTACCAATGTTTCTTAAAAAATCCCCTTCTTCTGCTAAAATGATCAACTTGTTGCTAAGGTTCCCCAAAGGTATCATTTTCCATGCAGACCCCCATAATTCCTAAGTTCCCCTTACCCTCCCCAATATCTCCTTAAAATCCCAATCGTTCCTTAAAAAATCTCCAATATCTTCTCAAAAGCCCCAAAATTCCTTAAAAAATCCCCTATATCTTCTGAAAAGCCCCAACATTTCTTAAAAAATCCCCAATATCTCCTCAAAATTTCCAATGTTCTTGAAGAATCCCCAACTACTCCTAAAATGTCCAACTTAATCTAACGAATCCCAAAGGTATCATTTCCCAAGGACCCCCATGATTCCTAAGTTCCCTTTACCCTCTCCAATATCTCCTGAAAATCCCCAATGTTCCTTAAAAATCTCCAATATATCCTAAAATGTCCAACTTGTTGATAAGATTCCCCAAAGGTATCATATCAAAAGTACCCCCATGATTGCTCAGTTCCCTTTACCCTTCCAAATATCTCCTCAAAATCCCCAACGTTCCTTCAAAATCCCCAAAATCTCCTAAAATGTCCAACTTGTTGATTAAATTCTCCAAAGGTATCATATCCCAAGGACCCCCATGATTCCTAAGTTCCCTTTACCCTCCCCAATATCGCCTAAAAATCCCCAATGTCCCTTAAGAATCCCCAACTTCTCCTAAAATGTCCAACTTGTTGATCAGATTCCCCAAACGTATAATTTCCCAAGGACCCCCATGATTCCTAAGTTCCCTTTACCCTCCCCAATATCTCCCTAAAATCCCCAATGTTCCTTAAAAATCTCCAATATCTCCTAAAAATTCCCAATGTCCCTTAAGAAATCCCAACTTTCCCAAAGGTATCACTTCCCAATGACCCCATGATTCCTAAGTTCCCTTTACCCTCCCCAATATCTCCTACAAATCCCCAATGTTCCTTAAAAATTTCCAATATCTCCTAAAAATTCCCAATGTTCCTTAAAAATCCCCAACTTCTCCTAAAATGTCCAACTGGTTGATTAGATTCCCCATAGGTATAATTTCCCAAGGACCCCCATGATTCCTGAGTTCCCTTTACCCGACCCAATATCTCCTAAAAATTACCAATGTTCCTTAAGATTTCCCAACTTCCCCAAAGGCATAATTTCCCAAGGATATCTCCTAAAAATCCCCAATGTTCCTAAAAAATCCCCAATATTTATTAAAAATCCCCAATGTCCCTTAAGAATCCCCAACTTCTCCTAAGATGACCAACTTGTTGATTAGATTCCCCAAAGGTATCATTTCCCGAGGACCACCATGATTCCTAAGTTCCCTTTACCCTACCCAATATCTCCTAAAAATCCCCAATGTATCCTAAAAATCCCCTATATCTCCTAAAAATCCCCAATGTTCCTTAATAATCCTCAATGATCCTTAAAAATCCCCAACTTCTCCTAAAATGTCCAACTTGTTGATTAGATTCCCCAAAGGTATCATTTCCCAAGGACCCCCATGATTCCTATTTTTTTTTACCCTACCTAACATCTCCTAAAAATCTCCAATGTTCTTTAAAAATCCTCAATATCTCCAAAAAATCCCCAATGTCCCTTAAGAATCCCCAACTTCTCCTAAAATGTCCAACTTGTTCATTAGATTCCCCAAAGGTATCATTTCCCGAGGACCACCATGAATCCTAAGTTCCCTTTACCCTACCCAATATCTCCTAAAAATCCCCAATGTCTCCCAAAAATCCACTATATTTCCTAAAAATCCCCAATGTTCCTTAATAATCCTCAATGATCCTTAAAAATCCCCAACTTCTCCTAAAATGTCCAACTTGTTGATTAGATTCCCCAAATGTATCATTTCCCAAAGACCCCCATGATTCCTAAATTTCCTTTACCCTCCTCAATATCTCCAAAAAATCCCCAATGTCCCTTAAGAATCTCCAACTTCTCCTAAAATGTCCAACTTGTTGATTAGATTCCCCAAAGGTATCATTTCCCGAGGACCACCATGAATCCTAAGTTCCCTTTACCCTACCTAATATCTCCTAAAAATCCCCAATGTCTCCCAAAAATCCCCTATATTTCCTAAAAATCCCCAATGTTCCTTAATAATCCTCAATGATCCTTAAAAATCCCCAACTTTTCTAAAAATGTCCAACTTGTTGATTAGATTCCCCAAAGGTATCATATCCCAAGGACTCCCATGATTCCTAAGTTCCCTTTACCCTCCCCAATATCGCCTAAAAATCCCCAATGTCCCTTAAGAATCCCCAACTTCTCCTAAGATATCCAACTTGTTGATTTCCCAATGACCGCCATGATTCCTTAGTTCCCTTAACCCTCCCCAATATCGCCTAAAAATCCCCAATGTTCCTTAAGATTCCCCAACTTCTCCTAAAATGTCCAACTTGTTGATTAGATTCCCCAAAGGTATCATTTCCCAAGGACCCCCATTATTCCTTAGTTCCCTTTACCCTCCCCAATATCGCCTAAAAATCCCCAATGTCCGTTAAGAATCCCCAACTTCTCCTAAGATATGGCCAACTTGTTGATTAGATTCCCCAAAGGTATCATATCACAAGGACCCCCATGATTTCTAAATTCCCTTTACCCTCCCCAATATCGCCTAAAAATCCCCAATGTTCCTTAAGAATCCCCAACTTCTCCTAAAATGTCCAACTTGTTGATTAGATTCCCCAAAGGTATCATATCCCAAGGACCCCCATGATTCCTAAGTTCCCTTTACCCTCCCCAATATCGCCTAAAAATCCCCAATGTCCCTTAAGAATCCCCAACTTCTCCCAAGATGGCCAACTTGTTGATTTCCCAATGACCCCCATGATTTCTAAATTCCCTTTACCCTCCCCAATATCGCCTAAAATCCCCAATGTTCCTTAAGAATCCCCAACTTCTCCTAAAATGTCCAACTTGTTGATTAGATTCCCCAAAGGTATCATATCCCAAGGACCCCCATGATTCCTAAGTTCCCTTTACCCTCCCCAATATCGCCTAAAAATCCCCAATGTCCCTTAAGAATCCCCAACTTCTCCCAAGATGGCCAACTTGTTGATTTCCCAATGACCCCCATGATTTCTAAATTCCCTTTACCCTCCCCAATATCGCCTAAAAATCCCCAATGTTCCTTAAGAATCCCCAACTTCTCCTAAAATGTCCAACTTGTTGATTAGATTCCCCAAAGGTATCATATCCCAAGGACCCCCATGATTCCTAAGTTCCCTTTACCCTCCCCAATATCGCCTAAAAATCCCCAATGTCCCTTAAGAATCCCCAACTTCTCCCAAGATGGCCAACTTGTTGATTTCCCAATGACCCCCATGATTTCTAAATTCCCTTTACCCTCCCCAATATCGCCTAAAATCCCCAATGTTCCTTAAGAATCCCCAACTTCTCCTAAAATGTCCAACTTGTTGATTAGATTCCCCAAAGGTATCATTTCCCGAGGACCACCATGATTCCTAAGTTCCCTTTACCCTACCCAATATCTCCTAAAAATCCCCAATGTATCCTAAAAATCCCCTATATCTCCTAAAAATCCCCAATGTTCCTTAATAATCCTCAATGATCCTTAAAAATCCCCAACTTCTCCTAAAATGTCCAACTTGTTGATTAGATTCCCCAAAGGTATCATTTCCCAAGGACCCCCATGATTCCTATTTTTTTTTTACCCTACCTAACATCTCCTAAAAATCTCCAATGTTCTTTAAAAATCCTCAATATCTCCAAAAAATCCCCAATGTCCCTTAAGAATCCCCAACTTCTCCTAAAATGTCCAACTTGTTCATTAGATTCCCCAAAGGTATCATTTCCCGAGGACCACCATGAATCCTAAGTTCCCTTTACCCTACCCAATATCTCCTAAAAATCCCCAATGTCTCCCAAAAATCCACTATATTTCCTAAAAATCCCCAATGTTCCTTAATAATCCTCAATGATCCTTAAAAATCCCCAACTTCTCCTAAAATGTCCAACTTGTTGATTAGATTCCCCAAATGTATCATTTCCCAAAGACCCCCATGATTCCTAAATTTCCTTTACCCTCCTCAATATCTCCAAAAAATCCCCAATGTCCCTTAAGAATCTCCAACTTCTCCTAAAATGTCCAACTTGTTGATTAGATTCCCCAAAGGTATCATTTCCCGAGGACCACCATGAATCCTAAGTTCCCTTTACCCTACCTAATATCTCCTAAAAATCCCCAATGTCTCCCAAAAATCCCCTATATTTCCTAAAAATCCCCAATGTTCCTTAATAATCCTCAATGATCCTTAAAAATCCCCAACTTTTCTAAAAATGTCCAACTTGTTGATTAGATTCCCCAAAGGTATCATATCCCAAGGACTCCCATGATTCCTAAGTTCCCTTTACCCTCCCCAATATCGCCTAAAAATCCCCAATGTCCCTTAAGAATCCCCAACTTCTCCTAAGATATCCAACTTGTTGATTTCCCAATGACCGCCATGATTCCTTAGTTCCCTTAACCCTCCCCAATATCGCCTAAAAATCCCCAATGTTCCTTAAGATTCCCCAACTTCTCCTAAAATGTCCAACTTGTTGATTAGATTCCCCAAAGGTATCATTTCCCAAGGACCCCCATTATTCCTTAGTTCCCTTTACCCTCCCCAATATCGCCTAAAAATCCCCAATGTCCGTTAAGAATCCCCAACTTCTCCTAAGATATGGCCAACTTGTTGATTAGATTCCCCAAAGGTATCATATCACAAGGACCCCCATGATTTCTAAATTCCCTTTACCCTCCCCAATATCGCCTAAAAATCCCCAATGTTCCTTAAGAATCCCCAACTTCTCCTAAAATGTCCAACTTGTTGATTAGATTCCCCAAAGGTATCATATCCCAAGGACCCCCATGATTCCTAAGTTCCCTTTACCCTCCCCAATATCGCCTAAAAATCCCCAATGTCCCTTAAGAATCCCCAACTTCTCCCAAGATGGCCAACTTGTTGATTTCCCAATGACCCCCATGATTTCTAAATTCCCTTTACCCTCCCCAATATCGCCTAAAATCCCCAATGTTCCTTAAGAATCCCCAACTTCTCCTAAAATGTCCAACTTGTTGATTAGATTCCCCAAAGGTATCATATCCCAAGGACCCCCATGATTCCTAAGTTCCCTTTACCCTCCCCAATAAATATCGCCTAAAAATCCCCAATGTCCCTTAAGAATCCCCAACTTCTCCCAAGATGGCCAACTTGTTGATTTCCCAATGACCCCCATGATTTCTAAATTCCCTTTACCCTCCCCAATATCGCCTAAAAATCCCCAATGTTCCTTAAGAATCCCCAACTTCTCCTAAAATGTCCAACTTGTTGATTAGATTCCCCAAAGGTATCATATCCCAAGGACCCCCATGATTCCTAAGTTCCCTTTACCCTCCCCAATATCGCCTAAAAATCCCCAATGTCCTTAAGAATCCCCAACTTCTCCAAGATGGCCAACTTGTTGATTTCCCAATGACCCCCATGATTTCTAAATTCCCTTTACCCTCCCCAATATCGCCCTAAAATCCCCAATGTTCCTTAAGAATCCCCAACTTCTCCTAAAATGTCCAACTTGTGATTAGATTCCCCAAAGGTATCATTTCCCAAGGACCCCCATTATTCCTTAGTTCCCTTTACCCTCCCCAATATCGCCTAAAAATCCCCAATGTCCGTTAAGAATCCCCAACTTCTCCTAAGATATGGCCAACTTGTTGATTAGATTCCCAAAGGTATCATATCACAAGGACCCCCATGATTTCTAAATTCCCTTTACCCTCCCAATATCGCCTAAAATCCCCAATGTTCCTTAAGAATCCCCAACTTCTCCTAAAATGTCCAACTTGTTGATTAGATTCCCCAAAGGTATCATATCCCAAGGACCCCCATGATTCCTAAGTTCCCTTTACCCTCCCCAATATCGCCTAAAAATCCCCAATGTCCCTTAAGAATCCCCAACTTCTCCCAAGATGGCCAACTTGTTGATTTCCCAATGACCCCCATGATTTCTAAATTCCCTTTACCCTCCCCAATATCGCCTAAAAATCCCCAATGTTCCTTAAGAATCCCAACTTCTCCTAAAATGTCCAACTTGTTGATTAGATTCCCAAAGGTATCATATCCCAAGGACCCCCATGATTCCTAAGTTCCCTTTACCCTCCCCAATATCGCCTAAAAATCCCCAATGTCCCTTAAGAATCCCCCAACTTCTCCCAAGATGGCCAACTTGTTGATTTCCCAATGACCCCCATGATTTCTAAATTCCCTTTACCCTCCCCAATATCGCCTAAAAATCCCCAATGTCCCTTAAGAATCCCCAACTTCTCCTAAAATGTTCAACTTGTTAATTAGATTCCCCAAAGGTATCATTTCCCAAGGATCCCCCATGATTGGTTCCAAAGGAATTTATTGCTGTATGTTTTACAACTGAGCTGAGAAACAGGCTCTGTCCCAGTGGGAATGTTATGCAAAAAATAAGAAGAATCATTATCATTGCACATCATACAAAAAAAATGAAATGCATCAAATAAGTGCATGCTCTAAATTGCCGCACGCACAGACCCCCCCCCCCCCCCCCCCCCCATCTGAACAGCACCGCAGCAGAGCTACGAGTGCGAAGGATTTAAATGGTTGCTCTTGTAAATACACTTTCGTCGGCGCTTTCCTTTCGCTCCGTCGAAAAACAAGTTAACTGCACGTCGCACTTAGTATGCGCAAATCCAAACTCCGCCTCGAATGATTCCACAGGCGGAGATGTGACGCGACAAAGAGCGAGCTCGTTTTCTGTATGCGATGACATCACCAGCAGCCAAGCCAGCAGCAGTAGTCGTCCTCATGCCGTGGAGCAACAGCACACGAACGCACGACGGATAGGGTGATGACCATTGTTTTGGCATGAAGTTAATGCAATTTGGAACGTTATTTTCAAAAACATTTTTTGGCTTAACTACAAAAGATAGAGTTTTGGTGTCAAAGAAACATTTTTAGGGAACAAGTTCGTGCATGTTTTGTAGAAGAACTTTTTTAACAAAAGATTTATTTTCCTATTTAAATCATCAAAAATGTCCAAAAAAGAGTCGATTTTTTCGACCAAATTTGCATTATTTTTCAATTTATGGCCGTTTAAACTATTTTTACAAAGTTTACGTCCAAGAGACTAAGAAAGTAGAAGTAATAAGCTTTCAATTCGTGCGCTGAGAAAGTTTGTACGATTGATAGTTTAGTAGATATGGGACTTCAAAGATAACCAAAAATTAAAAACTTAAAATGTGATTAACTCACTTAGCAGTGATTTCCGACCCTATGTTCCATGGGAACTTTTTCATCTATCTTTTTCAGACCTATCAACCCTGAAAATATCCAAAACCCGGAACCAAACACCCTGTATATATAGATTTCTTTAGCAAATCCTACTAAACTAAACTTTCGATCTACGTCAACCAAAGGCTATTAAACATATAATAAACGTTCACTCAAACATGATGACACGGAGCAAGAACATTTATTACATATTTAGACATTTACTAACAATATTCAATAAAAAAACATAACATACAGAATTTCGAACCGAATTGGTCCAGCATTCAAGATATTTATTGTAAACCTACCAAGTGACTGGTTACAGACTGCGATCGAAAGTAATTCCTAGGATCCAAACAGTTTTGCATAACGGAATCGGCAGGTTGTTTATGTTGATGGGTAGTTCTTTTACCCGATGACCGGAGTTGCAGATGTGGCAGCGAACACTCTTTGGAGCTGACATGGTAAACCCTACTGCAGCAGCCCATTTGGATACTTTGGTCACGGCTGCCTACGCCTTCCTGCGAGGATGGTGAGGCCAGACACGACAATGACGATGTCATCGGCGTACACGAAGATTTGAACGTCATTTGGAAGGTCCTCGAAGACACCTTTCATCAAGATGAGAAATAACGTCACTGAGATTACAGATCCTTGTGAAACGCCAGTTTTTGAAGGACTCCGATTTGCTGTCCCCCTATTATGACTTCTTTTAAGGCGATGTTAAACAGCAAGCACGAAAGACCATCACCTTGCCGTAACCTTCTGCAGGATTCGAAGGGACTTGACAGTGTCCCTGATACTCGAACAGCGGACATCACTCGATCCATCGTCGCCTTGATCAATCGTATCAGTTTATCCGGGAATCCAGATTCTCACGATATGCGCTGCGCATCGTATCCTTCCAGCTTTTGTCACATTACCGTAGAGTGCAACGAGCTCGTAGTTCATCCTTCGCCGCCACACACCGTTCTCCTACACACCGCCATAAAACGGTCCTAAGCACCCGACGCTCGAATACTTCGAGTGCTTGTATGTCTTCCTCGAGCATAGTCTAGGGCTCATGCCCGTAGATAACCACCGGTCTTATAAGCTTTTTTGTACATGGTGCATTTGGTGCGCGGGTCATTTGACCGCAGGTTCTTGTGGAGCCCACACACCAAACGCTTTCAGCAATATTTTGCTGAATTTTGCCGAGCTGAAGGGTCCAGCAAATTTTTTTGCTGAACTTTCAGCAAAGTTTGCTGAATTTCAGCAAAACGTTACTGGTGATCAGCAGAGTTTACTGAACAAATCAGCAAATTTTGAGAATTATTCAAGAAAGATCAGAAATTCTGATCAATGTTACCCCGGATTACGGTACTTCGTTTCTAACGCATTCACCATCAGTCCGACCTTTGCTGCTTCACGTTTCAGGCGAGTGATGTACAGCTGGAATATAAGTGCGAAAACCTTAGGGAACGTCCGTAAATTACGTCACGCTTTTAGGGGGGAGGGGGGGTTCAGCAAAGTGTGACGACCCATACAAAACTTTCAGAGTTCTCATACAAAAAGTGTGACATAGGGGGGAGGGGGGGTTGAAAATGGGCAATTTTTGCGTGACGTAATTTATGGACGTTCCCTTACGCAGCTATATAGGTACAGCGTCCATCGTCGCTTTGATCAGAGTCTATTGGGCTTCCCGGAGAAGCCGTTTTCGTAAAAGTGTAAAAGTGTTTAGGATGTCATCACATCTGCATTTCGGATATTACCAAGTTCAAAAGCG
>NW_026917558.1:24756-25000 GCF_035046485.1 Aedes albopictus
GAAGCCAGTGATGCGGGAAATCCTCTTCTGACTGTTTGGATTATATCTTGTATGTTTCGTCACCAATACTACCAGGTGTTACCATTACAAAAGAGGTCACATTTCCTCGTAAATTTTCAAGAAATCCAGTGCCACGGAACGATCGTTGTTGTGCCACGTTTTGGCCGTACCAAGTAAGACCTGCAGAACGACCACAAAAGCTACTGAAATGCCACGTATTGCTCCAGTGGGTCCGTTTTATTCA
>NW_026917559.1:0-10000 GCF_035046485.1 Aedes albopictus
CTTTCCGGTCCTGACACAGTAAAATCTTTGTTCGGTGTTTTGCTAAGATTCAGAGAGTTCAAAATCGCTGTTACAGGGGATATACAAGAAATGTTTCAGCAAATAAAAATTGTTATGGAAGATCAGCCTGCACAAAGATACCTTTGGAGACAATGTGAGGCCGATAGGGATCCGAGCGTATATGTGATGGAATCAATGATTTTTGGATCAACGTGTTCTCCTGCTTGTGCTCAAGCAGTGAAAAATTATAATGCACAGCTTTTTAAGGATGATTTTCCAAAGGCTTCTGAGGCTTCTGAAAATAACTTTTATGTTGATGATTATTTGGATAGCTTTGATGAAATTAAAGAAGCATCTGAAGTTGTTCAGGGTGTTATAAATATTCAACAGTATGCTGGATTTCATCTAAGAAATTTTATTACAAATTCGCAACAGCTTGCCAACGTTATTCCTTCAGAAAGACTTCATGTTTCAGAAATAAAATGGTTCGAGAATAAAGAAATACCAACTGATAAAGTATTGGGTATCTATTGGAATACAACAACTGATTTGATCGAATTTCAATTAAAACTTGATCGATTGGAATTCACAAGGTTGATTACAAAGAGAGAAACTCTCTCGTTTGTAATGAGTATTTACGATCCCTTAGGGTTAATTTCGAACTTCACAATTCATGGTAGAATTCTTTTACAAAAATGGCATAAAGAATCTTCTGATTGGGATAGCCAGTTACCAGATAGTTTATCAAATTTTTGGAACTCTTGGATAGATATGCTTAAACTTGTCACCCATTTTAAGATTCCAAGATGTATGACCTTGAAAAATGCATTGTTTTATGAGTTGCATATGTTCGGAGATGCTTCGGAAAATGCTTTTGCTGCCGTTGTGTATCTGAGAAGTGTTACTGCAAATGGCACTGATGTGAATATAGTATCAGCAAAGGCAAGAGTTTCACCGAATAAAATGTTATCCATACCACGTTTAGAGTTGCAAGCAGCAATATTAGGGATAAGATTGTTGAATACCGTAAAGAAAGAATTAAGAATTTCGATTTCAAAATGCGTCATGTGGTCAGACAGTCAAACTGTCCTAGCCTGGATTAATAGTCAGCATAGGCGGTATAAGCAATTCGTAGCTCATCGAGTTGCTGAAATCTTAGAAACAACTTCAATGGATCAATGGAGATATATAAAATCATCATTAAACCCTGCTGATGAAGGTACAAAAATTAAAAAGGGAGCATCATTATGGCTCAATGGACCATCGTTTTTAAGAAAATCAGAAAGTTATTGGCCAAACTGGACAGTAAGTATGGAAACTGATGAAGAGCTGAGAAACTATGTAAACATTCATCAAAGAATACATCCTTACTCTTTTATTCAGGACGATTATTTTTCGGACTGGTGGCGTTTGGTTAAGCGAACTCTAATAATAAAAAAGTTTACCGATTGGATTAAAAATAAAACAGATTTTGATCGTAGCACTAATTATGATGATGTAAAATGGGTTGAAAACGCGATATTCAAAAAAGCTCAATGGGATTGTTTCGCAGAGGAAGTAACATTACTGAAAGAAGGTAAAGAAATTGAAAAATCCAGCAACTTACGAAAATTGAGTCCAATGCTTGATAATCATGGAGTACTCAGAGCAAGAGGAAGATTGGAACACGCAAGAAGCATACCCGAATCAGCAAGAAAGCCAATTATATTACCATATGAACATAATATTTCTTTTTTAATTGTAAAGACATATCATGAACGGTATTTGCATCAGAATGACAATGTCGTGATTGCAGCTATTCTTCAAAAGTTTTGGATTATTAAACAAAGGTCACTTTTGAAAAAGGTCAAGAAATATTGCCAAGAATGCATTATTGTTAACGCAAAACCAGTACCACCCATGATGGCACCCTTACCAGATTATCGGACCGAATCTTTCTTGTATCCATTTACGCATACTGGAGTGGATTACTTTGGTCCATTTGAAGTTGCAGTAAAACGATC
This sequence comes from Aedes albopictus, assembly GCF_035046485.1. Lineage (NCBI taxonomy): Eukaryota > Metazoa > Arthropoda > Insecta > Diptera > Culicidae > Aedes > Aedes albopictus. The sequence goes on from NW_026917559.1 coordinate 2,004, forward strand.
AAGAGAAAAACGTTGGGGTGTGATTTTTACATGTATGTCTAGTAGAGCAGTTCACATCGAAATGGCTGAGAAATTAGATACAGATTCTTTTATTGTCTGTTTGCGTAATTTTCAAAACAGAAGAGGAAAAATTAAGCACCTTTACAGCGATAATGGCACCAACTTTGTTGGAGCTGACAATGAATTAAAAGAACTAATTGTGAATATTGATAAAAGAATGAGAAACGGTGATGCGGCAGCATTAGCCTTAAAATGGACATTCAATCCTCCCGCGGCATCCCATTTCGGCGGAGTATGGGAGAGGCTTATTAAAATCATAAAGTTATCGCTATATAAAATGCTGAAGCAGTATGGTAGTCGTTTACCACGACCAGCAATTTTAAGATCTGCTCTGATCCAAGTAGAATTTATTCTAAACTCTCGTCCATTAACACACATACCAGTAGAAGATATCGACGACGAAATAATGACACCATTTCATATTCTAATTGGTCGTGCTGGAGAATATGTACCACCTTATGATCCAACTGCAATTCACTTAGAAAAACATCATTGGAAAAAGGTTCAAAACTATGGGAAATATTTTTGGGATCGGTGGACGAAAGAGTACCTTCCATTATTGTTGAAACGAAATAAATGGACTAATCAAATTGAACCTATTAAAGTTGACGATATTGTTGTAATAACTGATGATAAGGCACCTCCTGGAACATGGCTGAAAGGTCGAGTAATCAGTGTTAGAATGGCTAAAGATGGACAAGTAAGATCTGCTGAAATTAAAACATCTAAAGGTATTTATGAAAGACCAGCCGTCAAAGTGGCAGTTTTAGATGTTCGGAAAATTCAAAAGCCAAAGCCATCTTTAGAAACAAATGATGATTTATTTCAACAAACTCAAAACTTTCAAGGAAGTCATGACACAATTCCACTTTCAGAACCGAAGAAACTAGATTCACCAGATTTAATCCCGAATCAAGATGATCATGAAGAAATGTGCAATCTACGTTCGAATAAAACCATAAGAACAAAAAATCCTAGTAACTTCATATCGTTTATGTTGCTTGTATACATGTTTACATTAATCTTTGGTTTCGAAACTAGAGGATTGATAGCATTTGATTGTGCCAACCCAGAGGTAAACATGACAAGTTACTCGCTTCTTGATGTAGCTTCTTGTATTCCTCAGAAAAGTAATTTGAGTTCAACAGAAATAACAATACAGGTTTTACAAAGGAATGTAAAAAGTTTAACTAAAGTTCTTCAATGTAAGGTAATAATTCGAAGGTCCATAAGACATTGTGGAGCATTTTCGCATACTTCAGATTATCAGTATGGATATTCTTACATCGTCAAAGAGTTCAATTCAGAAGAATGTACAAAGGTACACGCTTTAGGAATTGTATCGCTGACTCATGACAGACAAATTAATGAGCTGAAGTTAAATTCCACTACAAGGGGTGAAACGCTTATTGTAGGTAGCGTGACTGGAAATTCATGCAACGGAGGCACATATAGTACACCATTCTATACATGGACTGGGGCACTAGTTTATTATGAGTACGAGATTGCTCTATACGACTATATTGCAAATATTGACCTTGAAAATGATCAGATATATTTGAAAAATGGTTTAATGTGTTCGTATTCAATTGGAACATGTCTAGATTCCGAAGAAGGTTATTTGACCTGGAATGTAGACTTGAATCAGTCCTGTGAAACAACTGAATTTGAAGTAATTTATGAAGGACTTGTCAATAAAACTACAAGTTTAGAGGGTAATATAAAGCAAACTCATTCAGTGGTTTACAGCACTATTTCAGAAAAGCAAGTATTTTCGATCAAAACACGAGAAGATACTCGCATTTGTGGTTACAACGGATTTACTACTGATCATCCTAGAATTTTAATAATTGAAACAGAGAGTATTAGATCTCCATTTACACGAAAAGCAAACAGTGGAAAAAATTTGGATTTGTTTACTTATTTTAATTCCAAAATTACTCTTGTAGAAAGTTATATTGGTCAATCTTTAAATGATATTTACAATATGGTTATGGCTGAAATGTGTAAGTTAGATAAAGTTCTTTTAGAAACTAAGCTTACACTGGCTAGGCTTAACCCGAATGAATTCGTCAGCAGCATAATGAAGAGAAATGGTTACACAGCAGTAGTCGCTGGCGAAGTTTTGCACGTTTTGGAGTGTAAACCTGTTTACATTACACCAAGATTTACTGAGCAATGTTATCAAGAAATTCCCGTTTTTTACAATAATGTGTCAATGTTTTTAGCTCCAGTTACACGCGTTTTACAAACATTAGGAACAGAAATAGAGTGTACTCCTCTACTTCCTGCCAAATTCAAATTTGGGAGCAGATGGTACACCACAGATGGAAGATTACGAGAAACCACTGCGCCAAGTAAACTATCAACTGATATTGTTACCAGCTGGTCATACACGCCATTGCCAAACTTAATGGAGAGTGGGGTTTATGATTCCAACAGTTTGGTCAAAATGAGGAACATGATATATGAACAAGGCGAAAGACGTGTAGCATCTTCTGTAGTTTATAAAATTTTAGCTGGACAAAATCCTAATACTCAAGGCTTTAGATTTGATGCTTTATTATCTGAGAAAATAATTGATGGTGCAATACATAAGTACTGGAACAAAGTGTTGTCTTGGAGCACATGGTTGGGAAACACTACGTCAACATTCATCGGTATTTACCTATTCGCTCGAGGTTTAAAATTTATTGTTGATACAATCATACATAGTCAGATATTATATGACATCTATGGTTTCAGTTGGAAACTAATAGCATCATTCTGGGACTCATTAACTAATTTTTTGTCGCATAAAAACATTAGAAGGGAGACGGTAAACAAAATGGAAAATAATAGATGTTCAGAAGAGAATCAACAACCAAACAATGAAACAGAAGAAACAGAAATGAACCTGTATAGAGGAAATGTGTATCCAAAATTCAACACAAATGTCTAGTCCTAAGTAAAAAGACAATATTAATATCATTTCATATAATAAGTAATAAATCGCTTATCGACAATTATTATTGTAAATCTAGTAGATTTACGGGGTCCGGAATGTAACGAACGCGAATCAATCAATTTGCATTTCAAACTCAAGTTGTCATTTTCCTTAAGTTATACAGCGCACCGCATGGCATATTGTTAGTTGCAATATGCGCATAGTTGATAATTCTCTGCTACCCAAGACAATTACGTCATAAACTAATCTTCTACGAAGGACCAAGAAAGAGACCCATAAATTGTAATGAAAATAGTGACGCACCGATAGTGGCGGCGATAACAAAGTAGAGATAATAAGAAAGGGACCCAAAAGATAATGAGTCAAATCAGGTAGAATGTATTGTACATTCATTCATATATATAAGGCTTAGCATTAGTAATAAAGTTAGTTCTAGACCACAGTTCTACAGTGTATGTTTTCTACATCCGAAAACCGTAAAGCTCCGGCGTCACAAAAGGAGTTTCTTCGAATTCAATTCTTCGACTTCAATCTCGAACACGCAGATCATACCATGCTGGACTCATCGAAATATACGTGAAATATTTCAGACAAACTTTGCGAAGCGTGACGGGAGGATAGATAGACAACACTTGGATTCATATGCCGTTTTTGATCTCCTTAATTTAGATTTAGAAAATGGTCATCCCTATCAAGCAGATTCTTGAGCATTCTGGAATAACAATTTCCAGAAGTTTCCTTAGAAGCCATTGTAAATATGCGAAACATTTCACTCAACAATGGACTCATCAGAAGCGCCAGAAGGTATACTATCATGTATTCAGAAATAAAAAACGCCAGAAAGTATACTTCCATATATACACCTTTAACTGTTACAGGGTTCTGATATCTGAAATGGTATGACACTTCGAGAACCTTCTCAGGAACTACGAATTTTTCATTTCATTTCAGTCATCGGGAATTAATGTTCGGAGCGCCTACAGCCGAGCAGTAAACTCGCGGGTATTAAGCAAAATTATGCTGGGGGTAAGAGAACTTCCAGAGGCTTCCGGAAAGTTCTCGAAAATTAAAGTAGTTTAATAATTCATAACATTCCAGAACGTTATTTTTTCTGAAACTTTCAGTAATTACAACAAAATTAGCCAAGCTGAAAAGCATGCTTTGTTCCAATTGGGACGTTATGCCAAGAAGAAGAAGATGTTTCATAATGTATTTCATCTTTCTTCTGGAGCGTCCAGAAACTTCTAGAAGGTCTTGAATATTTTAGAAATTCAATACTCCGGAAAATTCCAGAATCTTCTTCTTTTTTTTCTGGAACTTTCAGTAACTTCCAGAAAGTTCTTGGAATTTTCAGAATATTCATGTTCCAGATCATTTCAAAAAAGTTCTTATTATTTCTAAAGTGATACAACTATGGTGAAACACTTCAATGAAACATTTCAAAGCGTGACGGAAGGACAGACAACTCTGGGCTTTTATACAGGGTGTTAGGTTCCTGAGTGCAAACTTTTTAAAGAGTGATAGAGGACCATAAATCGAGAAAAAAATTGTTCTACGCATATGGTCAAATCTCAACCGTTACGTAGTTATTGAACTTCCCATGTGTTTGACTCTTACTGCCTTAACTGGCAATAACTTGAAAATGGTCAAACTTATCGAAGTTTTTTGACCCTTATTCGAAAGATTATTGAATTTTCTATCAAGTGGCATCTTTGAGTCGATTGGTTTAGTTAAATAACTAAGTTTTCTAGAGCAAATTGCTCAAAAGTAGTGTGTTTTAATTTATTTTTGTCAATTATCTTTGAAAAATGCGTAATAATTTAAAATTCTTTCTTTGGCAAAGTTGTAGCCCCTGTTCCACTCTACAATTCTTTCTTCGACATAAAACTTCTATCTCTTATCGTTTTGTTGCAATTTTGATTTAAACATCGCATTTCTTATCATAAATTTGCAACTGTCATGGAAAGCGCATTTTTTCGCATGGTGCCGCACATTTAAATCAAAATTGCAACAAAACGATAAGAGATAGAAGTTCAATGTCCAAGAACGAATTGTAGGGTGGAGCAGGGGCCACAACTTTGCCCAAGAAAGAATTTTAATTTATTACGCATGTTTCAAAGATAATTGACAAAAACCAATAAAAATACACTATTTTTAGCCTTAGTGCTCTAGAAAACTTAGTTATTTAACTAAACCAATCGATTCAAAGACGTCATTTGATAGAAAATTCAATAATCTTTCGAATAAGGGTCAAAAAACTTCGATAAGTTTGACCATTTTCAAGTTATAGCCAGTTAAGGCAATAAGAGTCAAAAACATGGGAAGTTCAATAACTACGTAACGGTTGAGATTTGACCATATGCGTAGAACAATTTTTTTCACCATTTATGGTCCTCTATCACCCTTTAAAAAGTTTGCACTCAGGAACCTAACACCCTGTATATATGATGATAGTATTTTCATCCCTTCGGGTCATACGCAATGTTCTAGAATATTGTTCTTCTCTTCTGCTTCTTCCTCTTTGCTCAGGAAAGTTAAAAAAATGTCTTCATATTTGAAACAGAAACCTCTCGAATTACATTGACGTTCTGGTAGAAAAGGAGTTTCTTCGAATTCAATTCTTCGACTTCGATTCGACTTCAATCTCGAGCACTCAGATCAAATCATGCTGGCCTCACCGAAATATACGTGAAATATTTCAGTCAAACTTTGCTAAGCGTGACGGGAGGACAGATAGACAACACCTGGATTCATATGCCGTTTTTGATCTCCTTAATTTAGATTTAGAAAATGTTTTTGAGATTCTTGAGCATTCTGGAATAACAATTTCCAGAAGTATCATCAGAAGCCATTGTAAATATGCGAAACATTTCACTCAGCAATGGACTCATCAGAAGCGCTAGAAGGTATACTATCATGTATTCAGAAATTAAAAACGCCAGAAAGTATATGTACTTCCAAGTACACACCTTTGACTGTTACCGGGTTCTAATCCCTGAAATAACAGCAAACTTCTAGAAGCTTCTCAGGAACTGCGAATTTTTCATTTCATTTCAGTCACCGTGAATTGATGTTCGGAGCGCGTACAGCCGAGTAGTAAACTCACGGGTATTTAGCAAAATTATGCTGAGGGTAAGAGAACTTCCAGAGACATCCGGAAAGTTCTCGAATATTAAAGTAGTTAAATAATTTGGAACATTCCAGAACGTTCTTCTTTTTTTTCTGAAACTTTCAGTAATTTCCACAAAATTAGCAAGCTGAGAAGCATACTTTGTACCAATTGGGACGTTATGCCAAAAAGAAGAAGATGCTTCATAATATTGCATCTTCTTTCTGGAGCGTCCAGAAACTTCTAGAAGGTCTCGAATATTTAAGAAATTCAATACTCCGGAAAATTCCAGAATCTGCTTCTTCTTTTCTTCTGAAGCTTTCAGTAACTTGCAGAAAGTTCTTGGAATTTTCAGAATATTGATGTTCCAGATCATTCCAAAAAGTTTTTCTTTTTATTTCTGAAGTGATACAACTATGGTGAAACATTTCAAAGCGTGACGGAAGGACAGACAACTCTGGGCTTTTATATATAGGGTACTGCAAGCACCAGATCTAACCTCACTTTGTCTGACAGTTCAGCGAGCTTGTTTACAAGGTGTTAGAATTTTTAACGAGCGGCGAAAATTAAATTTACGTTTTCCATCATGAAACCGTTATGGTACGGGAATATCAATTATATTCAACTCTACTAGTACAAAACCAATCGTCTTATAACCGTTTTACTGAAATTAAATCGAAAAACAGTTTTGCCGGATCTCCGCCAGAGACTAAGTCCATGTAAACAAGCTCGCTGAACTGTCAGTGCACGGCTTCGTGACGTCATCTTGCAGTATCCTATATGATAATTAATTTTCTTTTGACGCCGAACGAGGAGCGCATTTGTAGAGTTTCATGTTGAAATTTTGTAACGTGAAGAAAGCTCAGACAGGTGTAACACTTCAAACGTTTTTCGATTCAAATCATAGTCCTGGGAACATGCTGAAAGGTCTGGGTTTGGCCAACCATCGACTAGGTGGCGGTTTCGAGCAAACGTGAAACTCGAACAAAAACGATGCGAGCGCCACGGGTGGACAGTTCTCCAACTATTGAATTTTTAAGCAATAAATGGAAATACGATTGCCGGGACAGCCAGGTAGTATAAATAAGTACTTTTCAAAAGGCCATTGAATGACTTGAAATGCGGGAAACAGGTAAGAATGTCATGAACGGATCTTTTTTGCTGTAGCATTAGACGATGGACTGGATAGCATGCATTCATCTCTTCTGTAGTCGTTTTAAATTTGCACACGTGATTGTGATGATATATGGTGCCACAATGTTCACATTTTTGAAAGGGTAATTGAATAAGTTTCAAAATGACTTAGAAACAATCACTATTACACTGATAAAAAATTACAGAAAAATGATAAAAAATACAGTAATATTAACTTTTTAGTGGAGCTTTTGTTCCTCACAGTTCTTCTTCAATACACATCAAGAACTAAGCTTTAACAAAAAACGCTGTCCCTTATTTTGCTCAAATTGAAAATATTATAAGTTCGTTGTTGGAAAATTATCGTTTTAGCTAAGAAGTGATCGTGTTAAATATTGAAGACCGTATCTCAAGGCTAAGTGGCCCTCAAGTTGTCAAAAATTGTATGGGTCCAAATAAATATAACATGAACTTTTATTCGACGAAAAAATTTGCTATTGGTGATTTGATGTTGCATGAAGAAGAATATTAAAAACGGTTTGATGTACGGTGTTATACTTTGGACTGTACATCAAACCGTTTTTAATTAGATTTTGTTTTAGATTTTGTAGAGGCATTTTAAAATCTTCCCCTGTGTTATGGGGATAGGGATTTTTCAAAAACCATCACTCTTCTTCTTATTCATGCAACATCAAATCACCAATTCTACTAAAATCGATGGTTTTAGGACCCCAAAAGCCAAAAATG
>NW_026917559.1:15000-25000 GCF_035046485.1 Aedes albopictus
GATTCGGATTCAGCGGCCCAAAATCCTTCGGAGACACATAAGTTTGCTCTTGAGACAGACAAAAGGTTATTTTTTGTTTCGCTGTGTATTGCACGAGGACGTGGAGGACCGTTGCAGGAAGTGTAATTCAGTAGGGGAAACGATCGAGCATGTCGTTGCAGGCTGTTCAGTGTTAGCTGGATCAGCTTACCTCGATCGTCACAACGAAGTTGCCAAGATTGTGCACCAACAGCTTGCTTTAAAGCACAACTTGGTCGACAGATTTGTACCCTACTACAAGTACCAGCCGGACCCGGTTCTGGAAAATAGTTGCATAAAGCTGTACTGGGATCGCGAGATCATTACGGACGTCCTCATTCGTGCCAACCGGCCTGACATTGTGGTTTTTGACAAAAGGATGAAGCGAGTAACTCTCATCGACATCGCTGTACCGTTAGACCATAATGTCCAATCAACGTTCTCCGGCAAGATAACCAAGTACCACGACCTAGCGGAGGAGTTGAAGCAGATGTGGCACCTGGAGGACGTCCGTATAGTTCCGGTTGTCCTCTCGGCAACCGGAATTGTCCCTAAATCTCTCCTGAGGTCCCTAGACGAGCTGGAATTGAAGAAGGACCTGAACAGCATCCTGAAAGCGGTGATTCTTGGAACCTGTAGTATAGTTAGGCGGTTCCTGAATCATCACAACTGAAAGTACATCCAAAAGCAGACTCATTAGGATAAGCTAAAAAACCGGCTAATGAGATCCACAGAGCCTAATCCCCTTTGGCATTCCGATTGCCCGGGGTAGGTGAAAGTTTCCAGCAATTTTTGCTGAGAAGTGCCAAAACTCTATAATAATAATAATAATAATAATAATAATAATAATAATAATAATAATAATAATAATAATAATAATAATAATAATAATAATAATAATAATAATAATAATAATAATAATAATAATAATAATAATAATAATAATAATAATAATAATAATAATAATAATAATAATAATAATAATAATAATAATAATAATAATAATAATAATAATAATAATAATAATAATAATAATAATAATAATAATAATAATAATAATAATAATAATAATAATAATAATAATAATAATAATAATAATAATAATAATAATAATAATAATAATAATAATAATAATAATAATAATAATAATAATAATAATAATAATAATAATAATAATAATAATAATAATAATAATAATAATAATAATAATAATAATAATAATAATAATAATAATAATAATAATAATAATAATAATAATAATAATAATAATAATAATAATAATAATAATAATAATAATAATAATAATAATAATAATAATAATAATAATAATAATAATAATAATAATAATAATAATAATAATAATAATAATTCGCCGGAGATTGGCGAAGTCACACAGTTCTGGGCCAATCTATGGGAGAACCCTGTCCAGCACAGCGACGATGGGATGTGGTTGGCAGAAGAAGAGCGACAGTGTAATGGAGTTGGAGACATGACCGCGGTCGTAGTAACCGCTCAGGATGTACGCGAGGCTACCCGGTATACCAGAAATTGGGCTGCACCAGGACCCGATTTCGTGCACAATTTTTGGTATAAAAAGCTCACGACGATCCACGGGCGGATGGCGGAATGCTTCAACATGGTGCTAGAAGACCCCACGCAGCTACCAGAGTTCATTACCAGGGGTATCACTTATCTTCTGCCGAAGGACCAAAACACAGCTGACCCAGCAAAGTACAGACCAATAACGTGTCTTTCGAGTCTGTACAAAGTGCTGTCGTCGGTGATAGCGAGGAGGATACAAACCCACTGCGATGCCAACAACGTGATGACCGAAGAACAAAAAGGGTGTCGCAAAAACACGCAAGGCTGCAAAGATCAGGTCATTATAGATGCAGTCATTGTGGGTCAAGCCACCGAAAAGCAGAGGAACCTGAGCATGGCGTACATCGACTACAAGAAGGCGTACGACTCAGTGCCACACTCGTACCTTCTTAAGGTGCTGCAGTTGTACAAGGTAGACGGGAACGTCATCAGGCTGATGCAACACGCGATGGGGATGTGGAGCACGTCCCTACAAATCACCGACGGAACAGCTGTGTTGCGGTCCAGAACTCTCAGCATCAGGAGGGGTATATTTCAAGGCGATACCTTCAGTCCGCTATGGTTCTGCCTTGCAATGAACCCCCTCAGCAGAGCACTCAACCAATGCAACTATGGCTACCAACTGAAAAGTGGGGGAAGGAGTACAAGAATAACCCACACCTTCTTTATGGACGACCTGAAGCTGTTTGCGGAATCAGTACAGAGGCTGCATCAACTGTTGCAGCTTGTGACGGTGTTCAGCAACGACATCCGGATGGAGTTTGGAATTGACAAATGTCGGTCAGTCCATCTTCGCCGGGGTCAAGTAGTGGACGCCAGCTGTTTCCGCGTCAACGAACAGGAGGAGATTCGGAATATGGTTGAAGGCGAAGTGTACAAGTACCTCGGCTTCCTGCAACTTAGAGGTATTCGCCACACAGCGATCAAGAAGGAACTGCAGGACAAGTTCTTGCATCGTGTCAACTGTGTTCTGAGGAGCTTTCTGTCAGCCGGCAACAAGGTGAAGGCGATCAACACGTTTGCTGTGCCCCTGTTGACCTACAGCTTTGGGGTGGTAAAGTGGACCAAGACTGACCTCGAGGCGTTAGAACGAGCAGTACGAGTGGCGTTCACCAAGCACCGCATGCGCCATCCAAAGTCGTCCATTGAGAGAGTCACCCTGCCACGCGCAGTAGGAGGAAGAGGCGTCACCGATATCCAGGCACTATGTGTCTCCCAGATCCAGCAGCTGCGGGCATATTTCGTAGAAAGCCAGAACCGCCACGAAATGTACCGCACTGTATGTGAAGCTGACCACGGTTACAGCGCCCTGCATCTGGCGCAGGAGGATTATCAGCTGAACTGCGACATCAAGACCGTCGACGAGATGATCGTAACGTGGAAGCAAAAGGAGTTGCATGGGACGCACCCCCATCAACTGGAACTCGAGCACATCGATAAGGCGGCGTCAAACGCGTGGCTGGTGCGGGGTGACCTGTTCTCAGAAACAGAAGGTTTCATGGTAGCCATCCAGGACCGGGTAATTGCGACGAAGAACTATCGGCGGTACATATTGCACGAGGACGTGGAGGACCGTTGTAGGAAGTGTAATTCAGTAGGGGAAACGATCGAGCATGTCGTTGCAGGCTGTTCAGTGTTAGCTGGATCAGCTTACCTCGATCGTCACAACGAAGTTGCCAAGATTGTGCACCAACAGCTTGCCTTAAAGCACAACTTGGTCGACAGATTTGTACCCTACTACAAGTACCAGCCGGACCCGGTTCTGGAAAATAGTTGCATAAAGCTATACTGGGATCGCGAGATCATTACGGACGTCCTCATTCGTGCCAACCGGCCTGACATTGTGGTTTTCGACAAAAGGATGAAGCGAGTAACTCTCATCGACATCGCTGTACCGTTAGACCATAATGTCCAATCAACGTTCTCCGGCAAGATAACCAAGTACCACGACCTAGCGGAGGAGTTGAAGCAGATGTGGCACCTGGAGGACGTCCGTATAGTTCCGGTTGTCCTCTCGGCAACCGGAGTTGTCCCTAAATCTCTCCTGAGGTCCCTAGACGAGCTGGAATTGAAGAAGGACCTGAACAGCATCCTGAAAGCGGTGATTCTTGGAACCTGTAGTATAGTTAGGCGGTTCCTGAATCATCACAACTGAAAATACATCCAAAAGCAGACTCATTAGGATAAGCTAAAAAACCGGCTAATGAGATCCACAGAGCCTAATCCCCTTTGGCATTCCGATTGCCCGGGGTAGGTGAAAGTTTCCAGCAATTTTTGCTGAGAAGTGCCAAAACTCTATAATAATAATAATAATAATAATAATAATAATAATAATAATAATAATATTAATAATAATAATAATTCAGTAGGAGAAACGATCGAGCATGTCGTTGCAGGCTGTTCAGTGTTAGCTGGATCAGCTTACCTCGATCGTCACAACGAAGTTGCCAAGATTGTGCACCAACAGCTTGCTTTAAAGCACAACTTGGTCGACAGATTTGTACCCTACTACAAGTACCAGCCGGACCCGGTTCTGGAAAATAGTTGCATAAAGCTGTACTGGGATCGCGAGATCATTACGGACGTCCTCATTCGTGCCAACCGGCCTGACATTGTGGTTTTCGACAAAAGGATGAAGCGAGTAACTCTCATCGACATCACTGTACCGTTAGACCATAATGTCCAATCAACGTTCTCCGGCAAGATAACCAAGTACCACGACCTAGCGGAGGAGTTGAAGCAGATGTGGCACCTACAGGACGTCCGTATAGTTCCGGTTGTCCTCTCGGCAACCGGAGTTGTCCCTAAATCTCTCCTGAGGTCCCTAGACGAGCTGGAATTGAAGAAGGACCTGAACAGCATCCTGAAAGCGGTGATTCTTGGAACCTGTAGTATAGTTAGGCGGTTCCTGAATCATCACAACTGAAAGTACATCCAAAAGCAGACTCATTAGGATAAGCTAAACAACCGGCTAATGAGATCCACAGAGCCTAATCCCCTTTGGCATTCCGATTGCCCGGGGTAGGTGAAAGTTTCCAGCAATTTTTGCTGAGAAGTGCCAAAACTCTATAATAATAATACTAATCAATGGTAATCAATGGTAATCAACGGTACAATCAAAGAAAGTAATCATGAGTAATTAGCAGTAATCATTCCATAATCATAAGTAATCTGAGTAATCAGTAGTACTCTTGAGTAACCAATAGTAATCTTGGTAATCAATAAGTAATCAGTGAGTGTTGTGACAACGCAGGACAGCACGACCGGCCTAACTGACGGTCGGTATTCGAGTGGTAGTTGCTCATCGACTGATCAAATGTTTTGATTTTTACCGTATGGAAAATAAAAACAAGTTGAAACGGTAGCGAGAGAAAATCATAAAACCGGAATATTTAAGACGTTTAATTAAAAGTTTAAAAGCGACAAAATTTAGTGCAAGTGCAATTAGAAGTGAGTTCCACACATGGAATACGTATTTCGGAGGTAGGTGCTCAAGTTAAGCAAAACAGTAGATGTGTATTTGAAGTGTATTTGAATATTGTTTAGGAATTCTTTGGCGGAAAAGTAACGGCAGCAGAGTGCTGAAAGGAGGCATAAGGAGATTGAGAAGCTTGTAGGAATGTAAACCAAATATTGTAAGTTGAAGTGAATTTAGCTGGGATGAAACAAAATCAATAAAAACTTAATTTCAGTTTGAGCTGCTACTGAGGCAAACGGCTGCTGCAGAAATTGGTTTGATTACCCGAACAATCTCAAAAATATGTGAACCCTTGAAGCACCATGACCGAGCCAACCGCAAATGAATTAAACTTTACCGAAGCTCCGTGTGCAGCTTGCGATGATGCGTCCACCGAAAAAGAGCGGAAGATTAAGTGTCACGGTTGTCAACAGTGGTTTCAAGCCCGGTGCGTCGAAATATCGCCCGCTGCAGAGTTGAAGAAACAGTGGTTCTGCACTAATGGTCAGTGTCAACAATTAATAGCGATGGAGGAATACCAAACACGAATGGAGCGAGAGCTAGAAATGGAAATAAAGTTGAAGCGAAAGGAAATGGAGTTAAAACTGGCAATCGCAAACAAGCGAGCGATATTGGAAAGAAAGTTAAGCGAAGAAGAAGAACAACAAAGAAGTCTGTTGCAGGAGCAGATACTGCGGCAGCGGCGAATGCAGTTAGATCGAATGAAGGCAAGCCAGCGGTTGTTTGAAGATGAAACGAAAAATTTGGATTTGGAGTTTCGGAAGCTGAAAGGTTTTGGTAAAACGTCGAAGGCTGTTATTGCGAGTGATGGCGTGTCGGCTGAGTCGGAGAGAAGCGACTCTGATGCTGATACCGAAAATTCGTCGAGTAGTAAAAAATTGAGAAAGATGAAAATAGGTCAATACGGGCAGGGGCACGCACGATCCGGACCGACGGACATTCAGCTAGCCGCCAGAAGTGGATTGAGTAAAAAACTACCCACTTTCACAGGCGATCCAGCGGAATGGCCACTGTTCTATGGATCTTTTCGCGCATCAAACGAGGCATGTGGTTATTCGGACATTGAAAACCTCGTACGGCTACAAGAATGTCTGAAAGGTGAAGCCCTGGAAATGGTACGTGGTCAGCTACTACTACCGAAGTCAGTACCGAGGGTTATAGAAAAATTGCGTCAACTGTATGGTCGACCGGAGCTGTTATTAAGAAGTCATCTGGAGAAAGTGCGGAATTTAAAACCACCGAAAGCGGATAGCTTAGCCAGCTTTATTCCCTTCGGAACGACTGTCGAGCAGATGTGCGAGCATTTGGAGGCAGCAGACATGAAGCAGCATTTGATTAATCCTTTGCTGATTCAGGAACTTGTGGATAAGCTGCCAGATAACGACAAACGTGGATGGGTGCGATTCAAGCGTGGTCACAGGAAAGTGACCCTACGAACCTTCACTAATTTTCTTGCTGAAATTGTGTCGGATGTCTGCGAAGCGAACGTGGAGTTAACCTACAATTCTTCCAATAGTTTGACCAACGTTGGGCACTCATCAAATGCTGATTTACATGAAAAAGAGAGTACAGCAAGTGACAGCAGTTGTGATGAGAGTTCCCAATCTGACGATGAAGAAAAGAAGAAATTCAAACCGTGCAAAGTGTGTCGGCGTACAGACCATCCGTTGCGATACTGTAGGGATTTCCAAGACCTGGCATTTGTAAACCGGAAGAAAATTGTAGATCATTATCAGTTATGTTATATGTGTCTTAATGGACACGGCAGGACACCTTGTAATTTCAAAGTGCGGTGTACCATTGGAGATTGTTATCGACCCCATAACGCTCTCCTACATCCCCAAAATGATTCGACTGGGACTAGCGCGCATATGAAAACCAACGAAAATGTATTATTTAGAATGATCCCGGTAAAGTTACATTGTGGCAATAGATCTGTAAGCACTCTAGCATTTTTGGATGAAGGCTCATCAGTGACATTAGTGGAGAAGAAGCTAACTGATCGGCTGGGTATATATGGAGTTCGCGAGAAGCTCACAATAGAGTGGACTGCAGGTGTTGAGCGAGTAGAGAAGGATTCAGAGCGGTTAAATCTGTGGGTTTCTGGGGATGGTGTTGAAGAAAAAGTGTTACTCAAAACAGTTCACACGGTGAATAAGCTGCAGCTTCCCACACAATCTCTGAATGCGAAGCAGCTTGCTTTAGAGTATGAACATCTGCAAGGGCGTCCAATATCCTCTTACAGTGGACGACCAGAAATTCTTATAGGGGTGAATAACATACATTCGTTTGCCCCAATTGATTCACGGATTCGAGAAGCAACGGAACCAATAGCGGTGAAATGTAAATTAGGGTGGACGGTATACGGACTAAAACAAGATGGTACTGGGAGCAAATCAAATTATCTCGAGTTTCATAATAAATCAGGCAAGGCATGTACCAACAAATATTCAAATAACAAACGACAGGCAGTTTCAAAGGAACAGATAGTCTTAGACAAAAGTAAGGTACAACAGAAACACATTCAAAGTGAATTTCATCAAAATAATAGGAATGTGGGAAAGAAAATAAAAACAATAGTTTTAGGTCGTGCTTTGGCGATGTCAGAGAATGGACGTAAATCCAGGACATCGACAATTACTGGATGTTACGGGCAGGGGTATGTTGTGACAACGCAGGACAGCACGACCGGCCTAACTGACGGTCGGTATTCGAGTGGTAGTTGCTCATCGACTGATCAAATGTTTTGATTTTTACCGTATGGAAAATAAAAACAAGTTGAAACGGTAGCGAGAGAAAATCATAAAACCGGAATATTTAAGACGTTTAATTAAAAGTTTAAAAGCGACAAAATTTAGTGCAAGTGCAATTAGAAGTGAGTTCCACACATGGAATACGTATTTCGGAGGTAGGTGCTCAAGTTAAGCAAAACAGTAGATGTGTATTTGAAGTGTATTTGAATATTGTTTAGGAATTCTTTGGCGGAAAAGTAACGGCAGCAGAGTGCTGAAAGGAGGCATAAGGAGATTGAGAAGCTTGTAGGAATGTAAACCAAATATTGTAAGTTGAAGTGAATTTAGCTGGGATGAAACAAAATCAATAAAAACTTAATTTCAGTTTGAGCTGCTACTGAGGCAAACGGCTGCTGCAGAAATTGGTTTGATTACCCGAACAGTGAGTATTCAGAGTATTTTTTTCGGTAATGACAGGTAATCACACTTATTTTAGAGTCACTTGTTCGGCTGTTCTATTTTCGGTAAAAATTTGGATTACATAAGTTCAGCACAGTTTTACCGACATTCGGTATTTTTTTTACCGAACGTTCGGTAAACATTACCAATGATTCAGTATAGTTTATCCAGCGTTCGGTAATTTTTCGCCGAACTTGTTTTTCTGAACATTCGGTAATTTGAACTTTTACCGAAAATCGAACAGCTGAATACGGTACTTAATTTTAAGCGTGATAAATTGAGTTGGAAACCTTTTGCTGTTAGGGGAAGACGGGGTAAAAAGGCCCGCCAGGAAAGACGGACCACCTACTGTTCAGCATGAAATGCCGTTTGGAAAATTAAATTTGTTAAATTTGTTTACATTGAGCTGAAACTTAGCTAAAATTGAGCAAACTGTTTTATTAATAATGCATCGTCCGTCATGTCATTGGCTGCAAAATGGTGAGTTGATAAGGAGAGCGTCTAATATAGCTCTGGTCCTCACAAGTTCCTACCTCATGCTTCCACGGGTCAAGCGATAACAAAGACCGCCAGCTAAGAGTTGTGTGCTTAGCTGGTAGTGCAGCCTGGGCACAGTTGTCCTTCTGACTTCAGCTAGATTGAGGAGGTACGACCCGAGCGTCTGTTCACCAAGGAGGTGCGGCTCAAACAGCGTCTGTTCTGGCATCCAGCGGCTGAATAAGAAACGCTGCACCACGCCCAGCTGGATCAAAGGTGGTAGCCCAGTGTTGGTTGGGATGTTAAACAGAACTCGCACGATGGCCCTCCGGCGAGACAGGAATGTTGGTGTAGGCCCAATAAGCCAACCGTAAAAATCCCCATTGCGAATAACATAGGAGAAAATACGACTCGATACAATCGGCAAAGACCCACGCGATGAAATAAGGACTACGATTGGAAACTTGGAACATGGAATTGCAAGTCACTAGGATTCGCAGGATGTGACAGGATAATCTACGATGAACTACATCCCCGCAACTTCGACATCGTGGCGTTGCTGGAACTTTGTTGGACTGGACAGAAAGTGTGGAAAAGCGGGCATCGAGCGGCTACCTTCTACCAAAGCTGTGGCACCACCATGGTATGGTAGTCCGAAGCACCTTCTTCCCCCGCAAAGATATCCACAAAGCCACCTGGAGATCACCCGACCATCAAACAGAAAACCAAATCGACAACGTTCTAATCGACGGTAAATTCTTCTCGGATATAACGAACGTCCGCACATACCGCAGTGCGAATATAGATTCGGATCACTACTTGTCGCTGTATCCATGCGCTCAAAACTTTCGACAGTTATCACCACGCGTCGAAGTCGAACGCCGCGGCTCAACATCGAGCAACTTCGTAACGTAGTAGTGGCTCAAGACTACGCGCAGCAGTTAGCAGTGGTCCTACCAACGGAAGAGCAGCTTGGCGCAGCCACACTTGAAGATGGCTGGAGGAACATCCGATCCGCCACAGGTAGTACCTCGGCTACAGCACTAGGCTTCGCGACTCCGAATCACAGAAACGACTGGTACGACAGCGAATGTGAACAGTTGAAAAACGAGAAGAATGCAGCATGGGTGAGAATGCTGCAACACCGTACGAGAGCGAATGAGGCACGTTACAAACAGGCGCGGAACAGGCAGAACTCAGTCTTCTGGATGAAGAAGCGCCAGCAGGAAGAACG
>NW_026917560.1:0-25000 GCF_035046485.1 Aedes albopictus
GTTCATTTGTGGAGTCTCTGGGAATCGAACGAGTACCTACCCATGTTGAAGTTTTCGGAGCTACCGGTAAACGATCGGTACTAAACCAGAAGGTTAATATTGTGTTCCGTTCCCGTTCAATGGATTATCAAGCCCAGATTGAATGTTTGGTCACTGATGTGGTGACAGGTCCCCTGCCAGCTCGTAAGTTGGATCCACAATCTTGGAACTTCCCCTGTTGTTTGACGCTTGCTGATCCTTCCTTCCATACCCCTGGCGAAGTGTCGCTTTTGATAGGTGTTAAGTTGTTCTTCCACTTGATGTTGCCCGGACAGTTGATGCTAGGTGATCGTCTACCAGTCCTCAAGGAAACCCGATTGGGCTGGGTTGTCGCTGGAGGCGATGAGAATGAAGATGCAAATCAGCATTGTTATACCACCACCCTGCGGCCAATGAAGGAGGATATAGTGAAGTCTGCTGACACTGTCGACGCCAAAGGCATAGTTTTCCAAGACCAAAAAGTATGTGAACTGGATTTGAATCCCCCGACTGGTCAATGTGTGTCCAGTACTTGCATTGAAAATCCCTTGTTGCAGGAATCCGTACACGAATTAGGAGATAATCGTCCATTGGTCCTGAAGGAATTTCACATTCCTCAACAACGATCTGCCGAGCTTGATGAACAGAAGGCAGTTCTTCCAGGGGAGTCAGTCCGCTATTTTCTCCACTACATGATGAAACCAAGAATTTCCACCGCCTCTTCGAGTCCACTGCAAAATTTCTGGACAATTGATACAAGTTACTCGTTCCCGATGTGTAAACCGATAATCGTTAACAAGGAGATTACTAATGATCCATTGTTGAAACCGCACCGTGACAAAATCCAATGTTTTCCTAATGTTTCCAGGGGACACCTAGCAGAACATCCTGCGAGCAACAGACCATGGTGGAATGGTTCGTTCCTTTTGAAATGGTGTCAGCTTGAAGCCAATGTCTCTGAATTGTATCCACAAGCTCAGTCCCTCGCTATCATACCGCTTATGTCAGTTGCATGCAGTTCCATTCGCGACGGTCGTCTGTTTGGCAAATATTTGACTATTTCTGAACCGCGTTATTCAATCTTCCTAATTGTCCAACCAATACTGAGCCTTGAAGGGGTGTTGGCCATAGTTTTGATTTTGTCTGAGACTCCCATCCGTCGTTTTTGTTCGCTGAGCTCGATGATTGTTTGCAGATGGTTCAGAGTGAGGACTCGTTTGGATGGTTCCCTTCTGCTGTGTAGAGTCCAACACCAAAGAGTACTTTTCCGTAAAGGTCCATTTTTTGAACTCCTTATTCGAGACAAGCAGTTAGAAACCCTTCAGAATGAATCGTCTAGAGTAGTGCTGCTATTGTGTCAGAGTTTCTGGTTAAACAACGCCACATCAGCCATGTGTGTGATTATGAAGGAATGCGTGATCTATTTCCGATCTCATCTTAATTTTCTGCAGTCTGTGATGAGCCGTCGTCCGGAGGATTGCGTTGCTCTATCCTCTCCATTTCCGCCAGTAAATTTTCTTGGCTCAGTGTCCATAATGGTTCGAGTTTGGAAGTCCGTGCGATTGAAGACAGGTATAGTAGATTTTATACGCGTTGAGATTGCCATTCCTTTGGAATTGGTTGTCGTATCTGTTTCTCACTGTGAAGATCCCTGTGCATTGTTTGACATGTTGGAAGTATGCAACCTTTTCGCTGGTGTAGCAGGCATACCCAGACATTGCAGATTCGTTCAATGTGAATCAATGGGTCTAGCAAGTGTGGCTTCTACAGTAGTGAAAATGGACAGTCTCTCTGTACTTTCAAGGAGGTCGGGCAAGGTAGGGTTATCCTGGCAATGACTTAGTGACTTACGGAAGAACGTCTACCGAGGTACCGTCACCTAATTTGCAACACTGCAAACCATAAGTAAAGTAAACGCACTGTAGATCCGCATTGATTCCCGGGGGGAGAATGTTCGGTTCCGAACGATGTTTTTTTGTCTTGTTTTTATTTGTTTTTCTCAAATCATACTTGTTTATTGTTGTCCATTTCACCCCACTATCCCCACTCCGTTTTACCCCATTGCCCCCTTGCATTGTTAAGTATAATTAAACTCCAAAACCTTTCCCCAATTAGCAATAAGAAAGATAATTGTAGTTCTAGAAAGCTCCTTCCATTAGCCCTTCCAGTTTTTTGTTATCGTTGAATTGATGGGCGGAGCCTAATTCCCAGAAAACGTAGCCACACAACAACACACATTGGTGTATAAAAAGAAGCCACTTGGCGCGCACAGAATCAGTTTTATTGTAACCACCGAACGATCAATATCGCGAATAAACGTGAATTGGATAGAAGCTGGATTTTTCCTTTCCCATCGGAGTCCATCGTCCGAATCCCGATTCCACTACCTAGGCTGCCACTCGCTGCTGCTGTTGATACCGCTGCCGCTGAAATACAGTCCACCCGTCCCGTTGCTCACCCGAGCGATTCCCGGCAAGGCAACAAGCGTTGTTCCTTCGCTCCGATCCACAGCTAGACCCCACCCGCGGTAATCTTCTGTGGACACCGGTGCGACTGCACACGGACACGTTGTTACAAGCCTGCGTCGATCCCTCCGCTGCTGGAGCACCAACAAGAGAACCCAACAGTGTCCCATCGTTCCGATCCGCAAATAGACCCTACCCGAGGCAATCTATTGCGGACACCGGTTCGACCCTGCACACGGATTACTGGTTGATCTCTGGCCTGTTGGTTGTTAGCCAGTAGCAGGATTGACGGCCCGTAAGGATACCCGATCCGACGCCTTTCCCACATTGTGCACCGCACATATGACCATACACAGCACCAATCTGAGCGAGTTGGTCGGTCGTGTGCCAACCGTCCGAGTGGTGTGCGAGTTGGCCCTCGATTCTCTTGCCTGCTTTTGGGGAGAGTGCGAGCAAGCACCAAACGGGAAGTGCTGCCAAAGCACGGTTCAATGCAATCGGGGCGATGTTTTCCGCAATTCGATGAGTTTTTTACATAACTTTGAATTGATTATTGTGATCAAATTACAAATCATACAATGTTGGTCACAAAGAAGGTTTTCTAGATAATTAAATAAACAATCTTTTGTAGAAGAACATTTTTCCAAAAAACGTCATTTCCATTTAAAGAACATCAAAAATAGCACAAAAAGTAACTGTTTTTTGGCTTCTGCCACAAACATTTTTAAATTTATGAATGAAAATTACTTTTTATCAAGTTTACGTCTAAGAAGCATAAAATCTCAAAGGTTCAAGCTTTTGATTCGTAAAAAAATTTTTGTAGTCCGTTGAAAGATCGCTGAGTTATAAGTTTTTGAATTTGGGCCTTTTTAAAAACATCGAATTTTGAATAACTCACTTAGCAGTGACTTCCAACCCCATGTTCCTTGGACACTTTTTCATGGCTCGAGGTCCTCTATCTACCCTTAAAATATGTACAACCAGGAAGCAAACACCCTGTATATATTTAACACTTATGTGGCCGGCAGGGTACCCGGGTACCTTTTTCAATTTCAAATCTCGATATTTTAATGGTTGTTGAGACTAGGATGTTGGAACTCTGTTAGATCTTAGAACTCGTGAATATACATCTATTAATGGGGTTGACCGAATTTTAAAGTGAGGAGGGGCAGGGGGAGGGGCTCCTGCATTTTTTTATTACGTGGAAGGCCGGCAGTGTACCCGGGTACCCACGAAATTGAAATGATCATATCTCCGTCAATTTTTCATAGATTTTGGAAATTTTTAGCTCATTCAACTCAGAAACGCATCATCTATCGGGGAAATATTTGGTTAGACCGATCTAATCACCGTGGTTTTCGGAAAATCCATATTTTTTGGGAGTATGTCCCTCTACCATATTGAAACCCACATTGTTAAGGCTAGGATATCTTAAAGTGTTTATGGTCAACCATGGCCCCACGAGAAGCGTGTTCCGAAATCACAGTTTCAATTAGTCATTTTATTTATTGTATTGCATAAAAACATGGATCCGTAAATCCGGATTTTCCGGTACCCATGGTGATCGGACCGGTCCAACCAAATACGATCTCGATAGATAATGAATTTCTGAGTTGAATGAGGCAAAAACTTTTAAAATCGGTGGAAAATTCGCTGAGATATGATCATTTCCATTTCGTGGGTACCCGGGTACCCTGCCGGCCTTCTACGGGTGTTTTTTTTTGCTGGCCACACTACGGTTAATCAGATTTGTCGATGGAAAGGTTATATTATCTTTCTTTGATCAATAAAAAAAAATATATATTGCCTGTGTTTATTCAGAAAATAAAAAAAAAAACATCTTTGACAACAATATTCTAGGAGGGTTAAATGAGAATGTTCAGATAAGATTGCGGTACAATTACATTTGAAACTTTATGACATATTATTGTTGCCATATTGCTATTTGTTTCTGAAACGGTATCAGTAAAAAAAACCTATTTACTGCGTAGGAATATCGTATTTATTTATCCGTGAACCGATCGATTTATGAATGTATTTGTTTTATTTGCTAGAGAGTTATTTTTGTTTTTTCATTGTAGATACAGCACAATACTATTAAAAAGTTAATCAAATCAGATTTCATTCATTTTTAAATAAAAGATTTTTTACTGGGAATTGCATATGTTCTGCTTTATTCTCCAAAGTAATGCTGGGTGAATATCGACCAGTATGTCAAATTCATTTCATTAAAAAAATCTAATGTTTTAATAGAAATCGTGCATGAGGTCATTATAAACCTAGACAGGGACAGTTTGATGATGGTTAGATAATTTAAGAATGTTAATGAACTTCTACCATTGAAATTGATCTACATGATTCTTTCAGTGTTTCGTTCATGCAGGGCTCCGACGGGTTCGTACGAAAAAAAATGGGAAAATCGACCGCAAACGCACCGATAACAAAAAAGTTTGAAAATCCATTATGCGAGGTATTTTTCTACATATATGTAAGTGCATCTGAAAAACACAGTAGGTAGGCAGAACGACGTTTGCCAGAACAGCTAGTTCAGAATGAAACATTATAGGCCATTATTTTGTTATAGAAGGTTGTCTCCCATTTACATCTACTGAAAAAGCTTAGGATACATTATCCAGAAAATTTAGATAATTTACCCAGAATACTTCAGAAGTACCCCAAAATTACAATCTTTCTCGATATCTGAGTATTTAGTCGAATTACAGCCACTGAACGCACAACATTCTCAAACATCCAAACAAAAACACGTTGGTACGATTTTTTGGTAGTTACTCGGAGTGTTATGACTATGGGAGTATAAAGTCTATGTGTAATATCTAAGAATTGTTTTATTAGAAATGTTGCCTTACTTAATTTGGGAGGGAGCAGTGTTTAAAAAAAAACCTTACAACTAGATCTTAGCTTTCCACAAAGATGCCAACGAACGTGCAGCCTAACATGGTGCAAGAAATGGTGTCAGCCTTGGATAAAGGAAAATGAAGTATCACAATATATCCAGTTCTGGCGTAATGGGCATATGTTATATTAGGAAGAGGAGTCGTCGAGCAAGAAATTATAAAAAATCGTGAATGTGCGGGTCTGAAGAATTTGGTTTTGTTTTGTTACATTAGTCACATGCGCACATAAGTATAAAATACATAAGAAAGATTTAGGTATTCATTATGACCATTACATGTTAAATTAAAATATTAAGTAAGGAGGGAATGTGATATCGAGATACGACATAGGAGGCCTTGAGATAGGTGGCGTAGTGAGAGTAAGTTGCGAGGACACAACGGAGTGACAGTTGGTGAATATAAAAAATAATAATGGAAAATCCATCCTCTACCGTTTTAATTAAACTCCGAATTGACCAGATATCACAGTAATTACGTTGCAAAAGTGTTAAGTTTTCTATCTTCATACCGTTTAGGGGACTAGGGAAGGCTCTTCAACTATTTCCCTATGCGATCTTCACAGAGTAACCGCAAAACGTGCACTCTAAACTACGTGCTTCAATATCACTTTGCCTTGCTCTCTTCTGGCACAATTGGCTTCTTTAAAGGTGTTGAGATAATTCCATTTTCTGAATCTGTATGCAAAACTGAGCCGAAATCCAAATTTTCATGAATTTTGGTGCCCGGGAACCTATTTAAAAATCAATTTGAAGTTTGTATGGGAGCGATTTGTCGAATCACCCCTCGTCGCATTTTGTACTGGGCGGAGCTGTCAAGCAGTTGCCCAGCTGTCAAAAGGTGATTTCAAAAAATCTCTTCGAAATCGATTTTAGGTACCAAAATAAAGTTCTAAAAATCTGAAAAAAATCATAGTGGTTCAGAAAAAGGTGCTCTTTCGTATAAAATCGAAAAATCAAAACATTTTTCTTAATTTAAAAACCCAATTTCACTCTAACGCAACCAACCAGTACTTACATGATGCACGTAAAATTGAGTCCAATTTAAGATTCAGTCTTGAGAATATTTACGTTATTTTACTATTCCGTCTCGTGCAAATTTCAGAATTTTTAAGTGTGCAATGTTAAAACAAAACGCAAAATACCTGTTGCTACTCATCGCCTCTGATGTTGCTGTATCTGCTGGTGCTGCTATTGCTAGTTCTGCTGGTGCTGCTATTGCTAGTTCTGCTGTTGCTTGGTGCGGCGATGATGATTTTGTTCGCGATTTCAACGATGATTGATTGTTATTTTCAGTATCCAATGATGGCGTAGATGATGTCGTTGAACTGGGTATGCTTCCCGTAGAGATGGGAACCTAACGATGCATGCTTTCATGCTGATAGTGCATATGCACCTGAAGTGACGACGAACTATCGCAATAGATTCCACAGTTTGATCAACTATGATGCCCACTTAGGCTCTGCTGCTTATGGGGAACCCCATAGAGCGTTCCTCCATTAACGATCATAATTCTAACACTAAAGGGCGAACACGATGAAATTGCCACACAGAAAATATTGTATAACTTTTGATTGCGTTCGTCAAAATAGCTAATTTGTTGACCATGAATAGTATATTATGTGTAGCTAATACCATAAAATTTTCATTAAAATCGGTTGAGTATTGGCGCATATATTGTCGATATCATAAAATGAGATTTTAAAAAATTTGTGCACCCATTTCAAAAAAATACTTAGGCTATAACTTTTTTGTTACCTTATCAAAACGTTTGAAAATTTCCCTCGATATTTTTAACATAGTATCAATTAGGTGGTAAAAATTTGATCGAAATCGGCTCGGTACTTTTTCTAGTAAATATCCAATGCTCAAATTGCTTCAAGGTAAATTGTAGGTACTTTTTGACCATTTTTTGTTCCGCGTGCACTATTTTGACTGTAGAACTGGTAACACTGCCCCGATTTTTATAAAACTTTGACAGTGCAAAATTGTTGTGTTAAACTGTTTACAGTGAAAATTTCAGCCATTTTTGTTGAGTATTTTCAAAGTACGAGCAGCTTGAATTTCACTATACTAAAAATCACTAAAAAATTCATGGTAAAAAAATTAGCTATTTTGGCGGACGCAATCAAAAGTTATACAATATTTTCTGTTTGGCAATTTCATCGTGTTCGCCCTTTACATGCGTTTCAATTTCATGAATTCGTTCAGTTTTCGGTCTTCTAGTTTTCAAGTGGAACTTATAATCACATCCTCAACTTTGACACAACGTTCTTCAATGTTTTACTTTTTGCACCAGTCTCTTTGGTTTCTGATTTTAAATCGACGGCCGGAACATTCTCGACTTTAAATTCACTTTTCACGGTTTTAACCGCTGCCACCAATGTAATAATGTTGGCCGTCCAGCATCCAGTAGGATGCCAGACGGCCATGGGGGAGGTGATATAAAGTAAGAGGACTTCTCCCGTCGGGGTTAAAACTGAGAAATTTATTTTCATTGTCACTTATAAACTAAACTTAAAAAATACCTAAACATGAAAGAACGATTGTCTACCTCGAAGAGGTAGCAATCGTTCTTTCTCTGTGTGGGTTTCCATGTTCCACCGCAAAAGGATGCAATAAAAGATGGCAGTTGGTACTGCCTGCGAAGCAACATCGAAATGTGATGACGTCCAATCCTGCCTGGAAGGACAGCTCACCACACTTGCTATTTGTAGAACGATGTAGAACTGATTAGGTTGCGGTAGATGTTAATTCGTTTTACTGATGATTGTAATATTATAATCTTATACTCTAATACCCATAGTGCCCTGGAACGTATGAATTGTAAATTAATAATATTTGTGGTACATTAGAGTCGGTTTCTTTCACAGGAATCAAGTGCTTAGGAAACCGTAGTTTGTAGATTTGGCCACCCGTGGGAAAACTATTGAATTGAGTTCACATGTGATATTATATTGTTTAATTTGCATCACTTAATAGCTAATCGATTTAATTAAATAGAAAGCTATTTGCGAACGTTCGCTTGAACACCAAAACGGCTGGGTCATTCACGTATGGTCCCACTGAATTGTAGGTTATATTAGAAGTATCCATAAGCATTACCCAAACTAATTTGTTACTCCTTTTTAGCTTTGAAGCATACAATAAAGCAGCTCTCAATATCAGCTATTGTTAGCAACAATCTTCAAAGAATACACGAGATGGATTATAACTCGAGTTCTCTCCACGGTACTTCAGATCCATACGGTGAGCTAGCTCACACACAATTGTGTGGTGTAACAAGTGTCAGTGTAACGTCCAGTATTGATGAGATTTGTTGCGTTTAGTATTCGTTGAATTTTGTTAAAAAAAAAGAAAACGTTGTAGTTAGGTTAAGTGTAATGTCTAAAAAATCCCACGAACGCAGCCATCACTGTACTGCCCCATGTAAGGACGACGGTAGTTCCGCTAGCCACCACCAGGCTGCACAGGACTGCACGAATGGGCGGCCATGGGGGTGGCGAAATGGGCGGCCATGGGAGGCGAACTGGGTGGCCATGATGAGGAGGAACTTCGGCACTTACGACGGGTCAATGGCCAATGGTTCGGGGTCAACGATCTTCAAAACGGAGGATCATTAGCCTGGTGATCTTTAGAGACAACAGTCGTTTGAAAAGTTTTTAGAAGGAAAGTTTGTTGAAGAAAAGTAAAGTTGGAAGAAAGTTTAGTTGGAGAAGTTAATAGAAAAAGTTGAAAGCACGGAAAAGTGGAAAGAAGGAGAAAAGGAAAGTGGAGAAGTTGGAGCAATCCGGACATCCAGGTAAATTCCGTAACAATACCCCGAACCTAGCCCATCCATGCAGTAGTGCCTAACCCGCCATTTTGCATCTCCCATTGTGCCCACAGGACCTCACGGTTTTTATTTTAAAACCAAACTTCGCGGTTTCGTTTAGAAGCAGTCACCGCCGCGTTGACCCTACGAGCTTACCAATAGTGTGTCCGCATCAACCCTGTACCCGAAACCACCAGTGCGCCGACGAAACCAGGCTTTTTTCCAGCGCGTCTACGGATCACTAAAGCCTCGAGTCCGTCACCACACTCGAGGGGCGCACGGGACAGGAGGAAGGTCCACGAGAGGCTGCAGCCATCGCACTATGGGGAAAGTGGTTGCCAAAAATCGAAAAATGTACTTTGTTTGAATGACGTGTCTTACATACCATTTGATAGCCAGATAGTTCAAACCTAGATTCCCTAAATTTCAGTCCGCTGGGATGGAAAATCATTGCGCCACAGATATCAGACTTAGAAAGATAGTGAAAATTGTAGAAAAAAATGCATTTTCAACAAATGCAATTTTCTTAGTGAAATAACGGTTTAATTTTGGTAGTCAACCACCGTTAGAAATGTTATAGTCTAAACTTTAAAATGGATGTGTTGTTGAGGTTACACGGTTAATTTAAACTAGTAAAAAATGGGTAATTATTGACAAAAACTACATTTTTTGCCTAAGTTGGTCTATATCTAACAAGCAGGGTCGAGCAGTCTCAAGCGACCGCCACCACAGTTTAGTTTGGGGTCTATACTATCTGCGGACCGCGAATGCAGCTGCGGATAGCTGCGGATGGGCGTCATTTCGGCACAAGACCGAAAAATGGATTTTTGCATTTTATTAATTACGATTATTGATTTGCGAGCACATACAAAAAAATCGTACAAATTAAACTGTACTTCAAAAGTAGAACTGTTAACTGTCAAATTAGGTCTTAAAAATATTACACACCTAATTATTTTTATGTTGAAATTGGGTAAAAACTGGCCGAAAAATATCGTTCCGTACAGAAACTGCATCAACCCATCTGGACTTAAACTCTAACAAAATGAATATCGCACATATTTAATTAAACGAAAACAAACCTGAAAATAATTGTTTGTGGTTATATATGACATAGGAGCATCGTGTTACCACAGACAAACAGACGTATCACTTGGAACAACATGCGATAAAAATCATCGTCACGAAAACATAATGGCCCAATGCTAATTACGCTGTGGTTTGAAAACCCACTGAGTTGATGGCGGTAGTGAGCAAACGTCAAACAGGAGCTAAAACGATGCGCGTGCCATAAGCAAGCGATTTGCGAACTACGGAATATTTTAATAATCCGGTTAAAAGGGAAACGATGGGAACTGAGTAGAGTGAGACGTTTGTTTGTATGTGGTGTTACTTTAGATCTAAAAAAATATCAAATAGTCTTATTGCATTGTCTACATCAAGGCAAAATTGCCAGATAAGTTGAAGAGGGTGGGGTTCTTGGTGGATAAACAGTTCTTTACCAAAATACCTGATCGATAAAACAATACCCATATACCCACCTCCACCTCTCCTATTTAATCTTATCCATTGCTATCTTATTCTTGTTTAGATTTGCATTTGAACTGCCCAAAAATTAACGTTTAAGTTTATTTTCCAGTAATAAGTTGCTCCTAACTGGGTAAAATACTAGTTACACCTTCTAGATGTAATGAAAATACATAAATTTGACTAATGCTATGCTAATCTTACTAGAATACTGTCAAAAAATGCGGAAAACCCAAAAAAATATTTTTGACCACCACTTTGTATGGAGCCGCCCCATAGTGCATCGGTAGAGAGGAAGAAGGAGAAGAATTGCCCGCCCCCTGGCCCAGGAAGGTGACGAGGAACCAGAGGACAGACGAAAGGAGCGGCAGCGAAGGCGTGCAGTGTGCGGGGTCCCGAAGAACGAAGAGAAGTGAAGACAGTAAGGTAGGACTAGTCCTTAAGAACGTGGGAGGCGTCGTCCGGTGTTAAGGGCGGACGCCAGAAAGCTAGGAGGGAGAAAGCTAGAGGAAAGTGGTAGGAGAGTAGCACGTCAAGAAGGAAGTGAAATAAAAGTGTACACGAGACCAATAATATAGAGGGAGTTTCTTTAGCCGATCTATAAGTGTTTTCTTTCGCGGAGTGTCACGAGCGTCTTGCCGACCCTGAGGCTTGAAGACGGGGGGTAACACCGCCCTTGCTAAGTTACAGTGGCTTGTGATCGTCCTCCTTTTTTTATCTGTATTAACGAGATTTTTAGCCCTTGGCTAGTTCATCTCGGGACCCACGCTTTACTTCCCTTCCGAAGGAAGAACTCACATTTGATGAGTTTGTTGGGAGTAGGATTCGATCCCAGGTCCTCGGCGTGATAGTCAAGTGTTCTAACCATCACACCAGGTCCGCTCCACCACGATCGTCCTCCCACTGCCGACAATTTCGTCTGTTGTGACCGTTGTGCGAATTGGTGGCACATGTCGTGCGCTGGCGTGACGGACTCCATTGAGAACAAAGACTGGATGTGCAACAAATGTCTGCCAGCTCCGTCGATTTCCATCACTTCGACATCTTCAACTCGTCGAGCCAGACTTCAGCTCGAGCTTCATTTTCCAAGAAAGGGTTCGTTACTTGATCCTAAGGCGAACCGTAAACCGTTCGAAATACTCGCCGTTAACGCTATTGAAAAGTCAGCGCTTCCGCAGTATGGGATTCAATCGCATCAAACATCTCGCGCGCTCATGCAGAAGCGAAGTGATTCTAGTGTATTAAACAATAATCGATCCCATGAGCAGCAGCAGAACTATGGACTAGAGCACCGGCCGATGAGCCCACTTCAGCGTATTCGAGAGGAAGCAACTCATCGGATGCGGGACGTTGGAAATACGAACGAAATCGTTTCTAGAAATGAGAAAGCGCAAAACGAAGATTGCATAACAGAGGAAAGGCATTCAACGATGTTTCAACAGACAACGAAAGCATCAACGAAGCCGTGCAAAACCCTGTTGGACCATTCAACCAAATCGGCTTTGGACCCACTAGCCCACAGCTAGCTGCAAGATGTAACTGCCGATGGGACGCTCCACGCGTCCTATGGCATCGGCGTCCATACGCCCAGGCCAGCTCACCTTTGAAGTCCCTCAGGGTCGGCATTGCCCAGGGGGAAACTCGAGTAAACCTACACTTACCTGCCAACTGAACAAACAGCGAACAATAGGGGAGGCCAAATTAACAGTTTGGAAGAAACTCTCTTGTTTTTTTTTTTTACAATAAAAGATATATGTTTAGTTAACCGTTATGTGTCCGACAAACTTTTTGGTTTTTCTACACCGTGTATTTTAAATGGGTGCTGGGTACCCAGGTACCCTGTTGGCCACATAAGGGTTAACCTACATATATTCTGGGTCGTGAAGGGTTAGTTGTACAAGGTTTTGTTTGATCGTTGGGGCCATTGGTGTCGATGTCGGTGGAAGGGGAGGAGAGGACGTACCTGCTGAAGCACATAGTTGTCGTCGCGGGGTGTTGAGCCACGGAGAGGACGGCGCCTCGGGCGCCGGTTAGCTTCCAGCCGGATTCGGAATCGACGGTCGAACGCCCAATATCGGTCGTGGCGATGGCTGGGCGGGATGCTTAGCCGTTGGAGATGCACGCCGTGCACAATAGGATGAAGGGCCAAAATCCTGGCGAAAATTCTACCATTCCCATAGACCATTGACGGTAGGTCTAGCAATCTGTAACACAAGTTGCTAACGACTCTGGCACGGGATCGTAATGGCCAAACTTCAAACTTGTGTCCGTACTACACTTCACTTGGGCTTGGCGGCACTCTTCAAAAACACTTGTGGCTTCTTTGCTATCCCAGATTACAATCCCCTTACAATATCCACTCTTCATCCGATAATCCTCATCTCCCACTTAAAATCCTCGCTCCTCACTATCCTCCCATCCTTCTCCTTCCCTCCTCCTTCCTTCATAGTAGTTTATTTCATCAGGTTTAATGTTATCGTGTTCACATTTCTTCCCTTTCCAAAACAGGTTCAAAACTAGGGGTACAGTCCGGATTCGCTGGTTGGGTCACGACTGCGCCCCGATTAGCGATTCGTGTTCGTTCGTTGGGGCAACTGACAACTGATCAAAATGCTCTAGACACACGCAAGTGACGAAAAATACGTCACGGAACACTCACATACTTGCGTAAACATTCTGTATACAGGAGCTGTGATGCGACGGCGGTCAGACTTCAAACTCATTTTGACATCTATTTTGACATTGACAGTGCTTTTTAGTTGGGTTTTGCTCCAACCAGTGAACATTCAACCATCGAGACAGCCCATCTAACGAGCTCTCAACGAACGAATCGTCACTGTACATCATTTGGTTTAATGGAATTTTGAATTTAAATTACTAACAGTGGTTCAAATTATCTTTTTTTTACTAATATTACTAATATTACAAAGTTTTATTTTAACTAATTGCATGAAAAAAAAACTTATTTTACTAACATATATTTTATTTATTTTAATTTTAACACAAAAAAGGGTTATATTTAACAAGGCTAACAAAAACTAACACCATATTAAACAAGAAAATTTAACTTGTCCTCTCACGTTATTGTTGCCGATATTGTCGGTAACAAAGACAAATTCTACCGCTCGACCTTCCTCCATTTTCAGGAAATCCAGCAAACTGGCCTGTATTTATCAGCCAATATGAATACACAACGGAAGCATGTGGGTACAGCGACGGAGAAAATATGATCCGCTTACAACGATGCCTTAAGGGTTTGGCCTGGGAATCTGTCCGCAGTCGGTTGATATTACCTGCATCTATTCCCCTTGTAATGCAAGCTCTCAGGATGCGTTACGGGCGATCGGAATTGTAAATAGAATCCCTTATTGCGAGGGTGAAATCAGCTCCAGCGCCAAAGGTCTATAGGCTGGAAACTCTGATCGAATTCGGAACAATGGTACAAGCGCTTTGTGATCACATTTGTGCAGCACATCTACACGATCCCGATCGGATTTGTGCAGCACATCTACACAAACCCGATGTTGCTGAAGGACCTGGTCGAAAAACTTCCAGTTGAGTACAGGATGAGATGGACTGGACATCGAAAGCAGCACCTGGCGGTAAACCTCAACACTTTTAGTGACTTCATGGAAAAAATCGTCAACGTCGCGTATAGTGTATCGAGCATAACCTCCACATTTCACCGGACTATCAAAACCGATGGCATGAAGCCGAAAGATTGGAATCTGGCTCACTGCAAACAGAGGAAGGGCACCGAGTGAAGGAATGTAAAAATTTCCTCGTATTATCGATCGACGACCGTTGGAAGGAGGTGCAAAGTCTTCAGCTATGCCGTATTTGTTTGACGAACCATGGACGAAAGGCCTGTCACATTATCAGCAGATGCGAGACGGATGGCTGTGTATTTCGACACAATCCTCTACTGCACTCACCTAAGCAGACAGCAAATCAATCAACAGAAGCGCACGAACAGTTTCACTCCAACGAGATGGCTCTTACCTCTTTGTTTTTTTCCGAATTATTCTAAGAAACGGCACGAAGACAGTCGAGTCGTTCGCCTTCTTGGACGAAGGGTCGTCCGTTACGATGAATGAAAGCAGTCTCGCCAAACAGTTACCCGATGGCTTTAAAACGATTGCAGTGTTTGGAACGCAGAATGGCCAAAGATTCGACGCTGAAATAGAACGATATGCTCCAAATTGATGAGTATCAGTCAAAATGCTATGCTCATGCAGTTTCTGTGGACGAATTGTCAGTTGTAGATCTTCGACGGACCTGGTTCCTCCCTTTAGGATCGGCCACGAATACAAACAAACCCGGGAAGGTACGCCTGATATGGGACGCTTCCGCAAAAGTAGACGGCGTCTCATTAAACTCGCTACTACTAAAAGGCCCAGATTTAGAAGCTCCTCTGTGTTTCGTCATGTTCCGATTTCGCCAACATGTAGTGGCGGTTAGTGCGGACTAGGGAGAGGGTCCATCAAGTCCGCATAAGAGAAGCAGATCGCCCATCGCAAAGTTTTCTATTTCGCTCGGATCCCGCGCATGAACCGCAAAATTTCGTATGGGTGTCGCTGCTTTTGGTGCAACCTGTTCGCCAGCCATCGCACAACACGTAAAGATTACAAATGCGAAGGGATTCGAACAGGAACGTGCGGTTGAAGGAATAATATTTAGTCACTATGTGAATGACTATCTCGATAGTTTTCCCACTGAAGAAGAGGCGAAACAAGTTGAAGCTGAAATTCGGGACATCCACAGAAGCGGCGACTTTCAACTTCGCAACTGGTGCACTAATAGGGCTGGAATTCTTCGACACTTGAAAGAAACAGTGCAGAAACAGGAGAAGCAATTGTGTTTCGACGATCAAGAACAGTCAGAGCGTGTCCTGATGATGTGTTGGATCACAGAAACTGATTAATTTTGTTTCTCAGCCATATTGTGAAGCGGCATTGCTTCCATATTAGCAAGCGGCGTAAAGCCAACGAAGCGCCAGATTCTTAAAAGTGTAATGTCACTCTATGATCCCCTCGGGCTGCTGGCTCCGTATTTAGTGTTAGGCAAGGTGCTTATCCAAAATGTGTGGAGATTTGAAAACAGCTAGGATCAGGTTGTGGATGATAAACTGCTTGAACAGTGGCAGCAGTGGACCAGTATGGTCAATCATATCAACGACGTTCGCATTCCACGGAGTTATTTTCGGAAGGCAAGAAGAACCTCCATCTACACACCTTCGTCGATGCTAGTCGAGACGCATGTGCTTGCGTGTCGTATTTCCGGATTGTCAACCAAGAAGGTGCGGTTGAAATTGCATTAGTGTCAGCTAAAACTAAAGTCGTCCCACTGAAACCTGTTAGAATTCCTCGCTTAGAGCTTCAAGCTTGTGTACTTGGGGCGAGACTTGCGAAGTATATTGCAGATGGAAACTCAATTACTATCAACAAACGTTATTTCTGGAGCGACTCTAGCTCCGCGCTGAGTTGGATAAATTCAGACCCCCGGAAATACAGTCCATACGTCACTTTCGGGGTTGCAGAGATACTAGAATCAACGGATCGCAGTGAATGGCGATGGGTCGCGTCTGCTGATAATCCGGCTGATGAGGCTACCAAATGAGGAGTTGGACCATGCTTTAAATTAAACAGTATTTGGTATACAGGCCCAGATTTTTTGTATCTACCCACAAGCGAATGGACCAGAGCAAACCCGACATATCTGGAGAGGATGAACTTCGAGCCTGTTACGTGCATCGAGAACATCAAATTCCACAATGCGTTGTGGACATAAACAGATTCTCCAAGTGGACGCGTCTTCAGCGTACAATGGCGTACGTCCACAGGTTTATCAATAATTATCGTTATAAATGCCAAAACACTGGACCACTGATACAATCCGAACTACAGAGAAGAGAAAATTCGGGTTTCCGTATGGTTCAATGACAAACTTTTCCCGAGCAGATGGCAGTATTAAGTTTAGCTTAGCTTAGCTTAAGCTTGATTGACCGCTCGTAGATGCTACTCCAGTATCGCCAGACCAGCTACACTCACACAAGGAACCAATGAGATATCTGCCGGGGACTAGCAGGCATCTCCAGTGTGTGAGCGTTGGTGATCTTCTATGTTTAGGCGACAATGGCGCCTGCCACGTCAGGTTGCAGGTCAATGTGGAGAAAGGTAAGGAAGTGATGATTGCAATCGTTTGTATCTACATCTGACCGAATAAACCTCTGCGTCAGCACAAATTCATGCGGATGTCGGAGTGTTGGTGGACTTGGTTGTTCGAAGGTTCACACATTGGTGCGTGGATACCAGGGTAAGGTGCTAGAATTGTGTGTTTTTATTATTTTGAAGATGTGCGGCACAGTTCGCTTGATTGCATAACTTGTAGGTGTTATCTGATAGGATTGAGACACTGTGCTGTGAGAGTTTTGGAAGGAAGGGGAAACGGTAGCCACTAGACCACCAAGCCCGTTTTTCCCGAGGAGATGGCAGCCCTGATAAAAAATATCTTAAAAATACAATCAATTTTATTGTTACAACACCATTTTTTTGAAAAATATTTACCATTAAACATATTGTAATTTGCACAGCACACTCACCATTACCCCTATTGTTCTATACCATTCGGCGAATGGTAAATGGCAGTTTTACGATAAAAAATTATGGTCGTTATGTATCTTAACCATAAAATTTTGAGAAAATTTTCATACATTTTTTCGCGAAAAACAGTAGAATGTATTGTGTTTTTATGAGACATTTTTAGGGCATTTTTCAAAAGAAAACAATATATCCTAATTCTTATTCTTATTCTTATTTATTTTTTATTTCATCTGACAACATGGTCTTAATGAATAAAAAAAACTAACTTAATTTAATCTACGCATTCTATACAATCGGTGTTTAAATGATTCAGTCGACATATTAAAATCAAATACACGGTAAGCTAGATCAAAATCTCTGCAAACGGAATTCATTGGGTCATTTGCGCCGTAAACAGAACACACTCAGGAGCATAGATACCCAAACGCTCTAAAAAACGTTGCAGTCGACTTCTCCTCGAACTATTTTCGCCCCGAATACAGCACGATTGTTTTGGCGACGGACATGTAGTGGCTCGATCCCTAGCAGAGCAAAGCGATGCTCATAAGGTGGTAAATTATGCCTGTCCTGCCAAGGTAGAGTCCTCAAAGCACACCTGGCGAACTTTTGTTGAACAGCAATTATCGCAATCCACACAGCCTCATAAGATGACCACACAATCGATGCAAATTCTAAGATGGATCTGACAAGAGAACAGTACAGAGAGCGCAAACACAAAGGGTCGTCAAAATCTTTAGCAATTTTGAGAACAAATCCCAGCTGACGGTTGGCTTTGTCCACAATGGCAGAATAATGAAACTTAAATATCAATTGGACATCCAACAACGCTCCAAGATCTTTTACTTTTTTCACACGTTCAAGCTGTTACCCATTAATCCTGTAATCGTACAAAATCGGCGATCTTCTTCGGTAATACGAGATAATGCAGCATTTAGTGACGCTTAATATGAGGAAGTTCTGGTTACACCAACGTGCGAAGGAATCCACTAGGTCTTGTAATTCTCTGCAATCTGCTTCGTTTCATACAACAAGAAAAATCTTTAGATCATCGGCGTAAATCAGCAATCCACCTTTGGCTAACAAAAT
Organism: Aedes albopictus; assembly: GCF_035046485.1. NCBI lineage: Eukaryota > Metazoa > Arthropoda > Insecta > Diptera > Culicidae > Aedes > Aedes albopictus. The sequence continues at coordinate 18,424 of NW_026917560.1, forward strand.
AGTTACGTACTGTTCCTTTGAATTCCACTAAGAATTTGCATCCTTTGACAGATACGTATTTCGACCTCAACTGTAAGGTCGTCTTCAGTGTCTTGTACTTGACTCGACTGAAAAGGTCCATCGCATTCTACACGTTTTATACATCTTAGGTAAAAATAATAGGTAACTTAATCTAGGTAGTTTTTTTCCTCTCTGAGCATGCAAAAACTTATATCTATATTAACCTCCACCATAGAATAGGTGATAAAAAAATCCTCCACCACCGAATAGGTGCATTTTCCTCCAGCACAGTATAGGTAAACAAAGTTCATATATCACAGGTACATTATGAGACGCACGCCATACGAGAGTGCTTAGGGGGTAAAAGCACATTAATAATCATCAAAATAGTTACGTCATTGAAAAACAACGAAAACAGAAGCGGTCCTAAATTGCTCTCCTGTGGTACGCCGGAAGTTGGATTAAACGGAAATGATTCCGCAGCTCCCACTTTCACACAGAGATTTCGATTGGTGAGGTACGATTAAGCCAAACACACATTCTCGCTGACACATCAAGTCGAAGGAGTTTGGCAAGTAGGATATCGTGGTTGACAGTATCAAAAGCAGCTTTGATATCGGTGTATACCGTATCAATTTGCGCTTGCCCACCGTTGTCCATTGCACAGATACAAGTAGATACGAAGTCGCACAGATTACTTTCAACCGAACGCTTTGGGTAGAATCCATGTTGAGCAGGACTAATATAGGGGCTACATGAAGCAAACATGACGTTGTTCACGATAATTTCCAAGCATTTGGAGCCTGCTCAAAGGGAGGTTATTCCGCGGTAATTGACTATGTCCGTTTTATCGCTCTTTTTGAACACAGGCAGCATGTGAAATGTTTTCCAGACAGTTGGGAATTTTTGTTGCTTCAGCGATTGGTTGAAAATAGCTGCAAGCGGAGCTACTAGTAAAGCGCTGCATTTTTGAAAGACACAAGACGGAATACCATCCGGTCCGGGACGATAGGAAATCTTAAGCTTTGGAGTGCAGCATTAACCAACGATTCGTCAACTTGGAAAACATTGAGATCCACTACATCACGTGGTACAGAACACACGGCTACATCAGTTTCCTCCGCCGTCGGAATACGATTAGCAAATACGCTGGAGAAGTGTCGGGCAAAAAGTTTGCATTTTTCTTCCGCACTTCTTGCTGAAATATCGTCCAGATGCATAACTGTAGGCAAACCATTCTCTTTTCGCTTCGAATTTACAAAATTCCAAAAATGTTTCGGGTTTCGGCGTAGATTATCCTGCTGTCTTCTCACATAAACTTTGTACAGGAAACGATTATACCCACGGTATATACGACTCGCCTCATCAATTTGCCGTTTAGAGTACACACATCTTTGCCGGCAATATTTTTGCAGAAGCTTGAAACAACGGCGCCGCAAAATACGAAGCCGCATATTGGACCATGCAGGCTTCCTAGGGGGTCTCTTCAGCGGTACAGTTTGAGCGATGCAGTAACGTAGGGTTTCATTGAATGATGCAATAGCTCTATCCACGTCATCACATTGGTATACTCCGGACCAGTCAACAAACGAAAGCAATCGATCCAATGCATCGAAATCGCCTCTGTGGAAATCACGTTCGGAAAGGTCAACCTCTTCATAGAACGATACGGGTGGAAGCAGTACTGCATCAAATTCAATAGCTGGGTGATAGCGATCAAGAGGAACAACGTGTTCAATCACCATGGACGCAAATCCATTTGTCATATTCGATTCCGAGCTGAATACAAGGTCCAATATGCGATCGTCACAGTTACGAATCAGATTGCGATGTCGCAATCCATGAAAAGCAACGTTGTCAAGAAGCATTTGGCTGGACGTGGATACCTGCGATGAAAGCGAATCGACGAATGCATAATGTCCGTTCGCTTTCCGTACCAGATGACGTTGGTTGATCTCACCAAATAAGGGAATTATTCAGTGAACTGCAGATGTCAGACACGGCGTTTAGATGTGATTGCATGAATTCGGTGTTCTGGCTTTTATCGGGAGGAATGTACAAAACTCCCACGAAAATTTCAGTCGTCTGAACTGAAACTTCGACCCAGAGATGTTCAACATGCAGATCAGAAGAAATTTGCATAAGCGATGATCCAAACTTCTTATGTACAGCGATGAGGACACCACCACCACGACGACGAGAGTTGTTGACAGAGCAGCAGGACAGCACAGCGAGCAGCAGGTAGGTGAACGGCAGTAGCAGCAGCAGGACGGCACTCGGCAGCAGGAAGGTTCCCAGGATAAGGTAGGTATGCACTTTGTTCTTCTCAAGATTATCACACCACTAACTTTCAGGTAAGTAATTTACTTTATTTCAAATTCACTTTAACTTTATTTCTACACTAACTTTCTAATGTTACTTCAACTTTAACTTCTACAACTTCAAAAATAACTTTCACTTTCTTCAAATTTGTTTTGGTCTCGTTGACACTGTCGATGACGTCGGCGTGATGACTTCTGTCACGGAAAAAGAGAATTCGTTCCTGTCATTGATTCCCTTTTATACCAAGGTACAGCGGAAGAAGGTACGCCGCCATGCTACTATACCTCAAATTTGCGTTTGAGCATAAACGGTGTAATCGATGATCAGGGATGTGCAAGAAAATTGTTGTTGCATTTCACGACCAGATGTCTCCACTTTCCGTTTCGTGATTGGGTTCACGAACAACAGCGATCAACGCGAAACACCGTATAGTTAACGCCAAATAGTTGACGAGATTGAATGCGATCGTCCAACCAAGTCTCCGAAAAAACGTACGCGTCATAATCCAATTCGGACGTGGATAAGAAAACATTGTTAATTTTTGTCCTCAGCCTACGTACGTTCTGATAATAGATACGAATGTTGGATGACGTGGTTGTAGAAACGCTGGAAGATGTTGGAGCTCCGTTTCTGTTGTTTGCTACCGGGACCACAACTTCCGCACCAGAGCGTCCCGACTACCCGGATCCATATTTGTGCTTTTCAATCCCTCGATGTCCAGGAGGGGAAGTATGAAGTGTTCACGCGACCTATGCGGAGCGGACCACGGTAGAGATTGACCAGCAGACGATGCTCCCACTGCCGAAAAAAGTATCGCACCCGCAGAGGAGAAAGTGGAGTTCCCAGAGGAGCCGGCTATTGCTGGCTGTGTATTGCCGGATGCAGCTCTCCACTTGTCATACAGCCGCGCGTCACTGAGCGCATCCTCTGGAACACAACTGCTAGTGCTACATCCGATGGAGTCTGTCAACGGTCTCGCGGATTCGAGATTTCTAGGGGATAGGACGACCGCTTCATCCGAACCAATCACTGGCCCGTAGTGATTGTTGGGCGGCGACGACAGTGGCGCAACTATGGTTTTGAAGTGAGCTGTACAGATTGCAGTAGACGAGCTGTGGGGGTGGGATGGAGCATCAGGCAGAGTATGTTCGTCATTGAAACCCAATATGTACTTGCCTTGGCAAGCTATTTGGAAGACCCCGTCACAACCCTCAACTGCAGGACCGAGACGACTATGATGATCGCTGGCAGCAGAAGGCGGGACTGAGCTGAGGGGATCAGGGGCTTCCAAATGGCTTCCTACGGTGCGTCTCGGTTGATGGTACGGCCCAGTCACTGATTGATTGTTGACGATGGCAGATCGGTAAGACGTCAAACTGTCGAAAACAAACTGTCTCGGTTTAGAGAAAGCAACAGCAGCACAAGAAAGCGAAATACTAGGGGCTTCCATAGTGCTTCGTGAAATCGTGTGATGAAGGCGGAGACTCCCATTGGTTGTGCAGGTTGGACTCAACAAGCTGTAGACGTGGGAGGAAGCATCAGGCAGAGCATGCTCGTCATTAAAATTGAAATTGTACTCCCAACAAACATAATTGCTGTACAATAGCTGAATAAACCGTTTTTAAGCTTGATTCACAACATTTTGGTTGAATAAGCTTTTATTCTGCTATCATTGTTAGTTGGGCTTGCCTTGGCAAGCGATCTGGAGGACCCCGTCACAACCCTCAACTGCAGAACCGAAACGACTATGATGATCGCTGGCAGCAGAAGACGGGACTGAGCTGAGGGGTTCAGGGGCTTCCAAATGGCTTTCTACGGTGCGTCTCGGTTGATGGTACGGCCCAGTCACTGGTTGATGGTCGACAAAAGCGAATCGGTGTGATGTCAAACCTCCGGAAGCAGAAGGCAAGGTCAGATGATGGCTGTATTCTGAGAGATTCCCATTGGTTGTGCAGGTTGATGTGGACAAGCTGTAGACGTGGGAGGAAGCATCAGTCATCAGTCAGCATGCTCGTCATTCAAATTCAGATTATACTTGCCTTGGCAAGCTATCTGGAAGACCCCGTCACAACCCTCAACTGCAGGACCGAGACGACTATGATGATCACTGGCTGCAGAAGGCGCGACTGAGTTGAGGGGATCAGAGGCTTCCAAATAGCTTTCTATGGTGAGTCTCGGTTGAACTTCCAGTACATTTGCCATGAACATAGCACATCGGCGAGAGTTTGGTGGTTGGTAATTGAAATTATCGCTTATTCCATTGAAATTACTTCGACAGATGGGGTAATCGGCGTCAGAGTCGGAGTCACAACGTCCATCCGAGGGTACTTCGATGGCCCCCAAAAAACCCGCTCGGTTTGAAGAATCTCAATTTCCCTAAAGTAAATCCCCTTTGGCCAAACAGATGGATTAAGGGCCGTCTCCTTTAACTCCTTCTCCACACCAATCTTGAACGAAATGAAGGCAAATTGCTTCAAATTTGCATCCTTTTTCACTAGCTTCCGCACTTCGATTGGTTGTTGTGTTTGGAGACAGTTTTTTACGAGCTCGGAAATGTCGTCTTCCGTAACATGTGGTGCAATCCTGGACAAACACAACCAAAACTTTTCTGATGGTCTCGCTACTGTGTCGACTGTTAAACTCCCTTTCTCGACTGATTTGGTACCTCCCAGTAGCTTTAAATCGGGGCGTGACTTTGGTGTGCCTTTTGCAGCGATATCACGGGTTCTTTTTATACTAGGCCATGCTGTTCGATCACGGCCCAGGTCGGAAGAGTCGTAAGACTGACGTTTTTCAACCAATGCCTTGGTAAGGTCTTTGGTTTCTTGAAGCTCGACCTTTATCTCATCCAATGATTCACGAACAGCATCGGATACAGCGCTCACAACATCACCCATTGACTTAATAGTATTCTCTCTTATACTCTCCAATTTCGTCATACAATTGTCGCAGAACCACAAAACGTTGGTATTCTCATTGACTACATCTATGCATGGTCGTTGCAAACCAACGCACTTGAAATGAGCAGTTTGCTTACAATATCCACTGCACAGTATGAGCTCGACAGTTTTTATCGCTGGGTGCATTGATGGCAATTTGAATCCATTATCAATTCCGAACAATAGGTGGATATCGCGGATATGATCGGAGCTTTTGGGCTTTGCTGAATGTTGGCTATTACTTGACTGCAAGTTTTCACAGGAATCCGCTAGATGGCGCTTCGATTGAAAAAGGTCGGCGTAGCGATAGGTACACAAACGATGACAAGCTCAACAGCACAATATAAAACACTCAGAATGACCAAAACTTGATTGTGATTTATTATCACTGCAGCACGTCGAACAGTATAACCACAAGCGAAAACAATAAGCAGCACATAAACTGAGGATGAAATCGACCGAAAGATAGTTTAACGAATAACAGATCACAACAAAAACATAAAAAAAGTCGCGAGCAATTATCACTAAGCCTTCTTGCACAGCAGTGTTGCCAGAAAATGTTCTTACAATACAAATACAATAAATTGAATGACGTCAAATGAATCGATGTCACAATAAAAACACAATAATATTTGTTGTTATTTGTAAGCAGTTTTCGCTTATGAAAACCCATAGAATTAATATTTCCCGCATTAACGAGCACTTAAGGCCGCCAGAATAATATGCACATTTTATGATAAGAATCAAACACTCTGATGTCTGGTATGTATTGCTTGGCAGCTGTTGATAAGATCTATCATCAATCTTTTCAAATAACTGCCAAATATCACAAGTCAGACCTCAGGTCATATGATCCATACCATAAATAAATCGTACACAATATGTACATAAGGCCATATATAAATGCGGGAGAAAAATGTTACCGAGAAATATGAATTCTATGGTTTTTCAAAGGCGAAATCTGTTAACATAACAACAAATATTATTGCATGTTTATTTTGACATCGGTTCAATCGAACCCATTAAAGTAGTTGTTTTTGTATTGTAATCAATGGTAGTTTCTATTTACTAGATTCATTTAATTTATTGGAAAACGACAGAAAAATCATTGTTCATCATTTTCTTGTCGTAACGTCCTCACTTGGATAAACCTGCTTTTCAGCAAGTGTTCTATAAGTACTTCCTCAGGTTTCAATAGACAGCTTCCCTTGCCAATATCTACTGTACTGTCTACTCCCATTGCACAGTGGGAAAATAAGGTACAAAACCGACAAAGAATTCTGTAACTTTTGAAAACCACGAATGCGGTTTACGAA